>NC_092374.1:43316709-43619739 GCF_030028105.1 Mobula birostris | reverse complement strand
TCAGGACAGTTGCAGCATGGTGTGTGTGGGTTGAATCCAAGCGGCAGGGCCCAGGCCTGAGAGCGAAGAACAAGCCAACGTGTGGCCATTGCTGGAGTGGATGAAGGCAATTCAAAGCGGTAGATCCGAGGCATGGCAAAGTTGAGGCAGTGGGGTCTGGGCCTCAGAGGGAGCAATGAGTCAATGTTTGACTGAGTAAGTGGCGGGCCCGATTGGAAAGGTCAGGTATGGGCGAATCAAGGCAGTGGGGCCCAGGCCCGAGAGCGTAATGAAGTGGCAGGGGCCAGGTCTGAGAGTGATGAAAGAACTAAGATTTGGCCGATTTAAGCATCGGGCCAAACTGAAAAGGTCAGGGAGTCAGGGCCAGAGGTGAGGGACATGCCAGTGTTCAGCGAGGTTTACTTGGCTCTGCACTGAACTGAGGCTGTGGCCTGCAATAAACGTGCTCCCGGATTGGCTGTAACTGGCTTTGTGGCTGTAAACTCACTTTCATGAATTTTGTTTCTGGATATTATTTACTTATTTTATATTGTTTGCATGATTTGCTCTATTATTTGCACATTGAGTGTTTTACAATCTTCATTTTTAATGGTTCTATTGGGTTTCTTTGTTTTGTGGCTGCTTGTAGGGAGAATAAGGAATAGGAGCAGAATTAGGTCATTTGGCATATCGAGTCTGCTCTGCCATTTAATCATTACTGATCCAATTTTCCTCTAGGCCCCAACCTCCTGTCTTTCCCCCCATATCCCTTTATCCCCTGACCAATCAACAGTCCATCAACCTCTGCCTTAAAGACTTGGCCTCCACAACTGCCTGTAGCAACAAATTCCATTGATTCACCACACTCTGGCTAAAGAAATTCCTCCTCACCTCCATTGAAAAAGGATGCCCCTCTATCTTCAGGCAGTGTCTTCTGGTCTTAGACACCCCCACCATAGGACACATCCATTCTAAAAAAGGCCTATCACTGTTCAAAATGTTTTGACCTTAAGATTTGATAGACAAATTCAAGGTCATATATAGTCTACATACTTTGATAATAAATATACTTTAAACTTTGAATATTTATCTCTGTACTCTCTGCTGTATGAGAAAGAGTGTTCTTATGCAGAATACTCACATGTGCTAGGAAAATGTAGTAGGTCAAATATGATGGCAGAATATAGTATTAGTGGTAAGACTATTGGAGGTGTGAAGGATCAGAAGGATCTTGGGGTCCGAGTCCATAGGACACTCGAAGCTGCTGCGCAGGTTGACTCTGTGGTTAAGAAGGCATACAGTGTAATGGCCTTCATCAACCGTGGGATTGAGTTCAAGAGCCGAGAGGTAAAGTTATAGCTATATAGGAACCTGGTCAGAACCCACTTAGAATACTGTGCTCATTTCTGGTCACCTCACTACAGGAAGGATGTGGAAACTATAGAAGGGGTGCAGAAGGGATTTACAAGGATGTTGTCCATATTGGGGAGCATGCCTTATGAGAATATGTTGAGTGAACTTGATCTTTTCTCCTTTGAGCGACAGAGGATGAAAGGTGACCTGATAGAGGTGTATAAGATGATGAGAGGCATTGATCGTGTGGATAGTCAGAGGCTTTTTCCCAGAGCTGAAATGGCTAACATAAGAGGACACAGTTTTAAGGTGCTTGGAAGCAGGTACAGAGGAGATGTCAGGGGTAGGTTTTTTTTACACAGAGAGTAGTGAGTGCGTGGAATGGGCTGCCGGCTACAGTGGTGGAGGTGGATACAATAGGGTCTTTTAAGGGACTCTTGGATAGGTATATGGAGCTTAGAAAAATAGAGGGCTATGGGTAATTTCTAAAGTAGGTACATGTTTAACACAGCATTGTGGGCTGATGGGCCTATGCTGTGCTGTAGGTGTTCTATGTTTCTAAATGCAAAGTAGCTGATTGCAGCATCCACATCAATTCAACACTGTTAAACTGAACCTGTTTGTTCATCTCACGTAACCAACATTTAGTAATGAGCAGGGCATTATGTCCCACTGACTTAAACTATTCAAGGGGATCAATGAGAACTTATAGATACACTGGTCAGGTCTGGCTGTCGACATCAAACGGAGTTGCTAAAAGAAGTGAGTATGTGTTGATGTTAAGGTGTAACTGGAACAGTGATTCAACATGAGGTTTTCTGGTGACGGTGCAGCCTGATAGGGAGAGAGAAGAAAGACTGCATAGAGAATGGAAACATACCAGAAGGTTAGAGTGGCTGTCAGCCAGATATTGATGAAGAAATTCACCCACAGATATCTCACTACAGAAGATATATTGTCTGCCCTGGCCATAGCTGCATCTTCTGAGCAGAGCCAGATCTCAATGCCACTTGTCCCTATAGCACACATCAGGATTTATCCTTCTTCAGTTTCCTCCCAAAGACTTATGGATTAGGGTTAGTAAGTTGTGGGCATGCTGTGTTGGACCCAGAATCATGGCAGCACTTGTGGGCTGCCCCCAGCACATCCCAAATGCAAGCAATGTATTTTGCTCAACGTTTCAATGTCTCGATTTACATGTGACAAATAAAATTAATCTTTAATCTTTAACTGTTAGCCTTTCAGGCTCTATCCAAGTTGATGCCCAAATATTGGAAACTTTGCAGTAAAACAAGTACAACTGTGAGGTCACAGACCAATATCTAAAGAAATCCAGCTCATCCTACAGGAAGTGAGGATGTAGGGAGAGCTGTGGTTCTGTAAGCAGCGAATCATTAGGAAGGCAGATGGAACATTAGAAAATCAGAAAATTCTGGAAAAACTCAGCAGATCAGGCAGCATCTGTAGAAGGAAAAAAAGAGTTAACGTTTTTGGGTCTGCAATCTTTTGTCAGAATGTAACTTTGGACTTTATTGCAAAGGGTATGGAAATTTGATGTATTGGTCATAGATCCCCAGGACTCAACAGAGAAATTGCATTTCTTCAAGGATGCTTTGAGTACAGTCTTGAATAGATTCCTTCATCCACCTGGTAATGACAGTGCTTGGTATCGTATGTCTCCTTCAGGAATCTGATATTGGACATGGGATTGATGTAGTCATCCAATATAGGCACTAAGTGCAAATAGGACCTCTGAAATCAGTTTATTGATCTGCTAGAGGTCATTGCTGTTGTTTCATTTATCCTTTCAGTGAATTTATAGAATTTTGTAGATTCAGCTTTCATGATATCATTCTGATGCCTTGAGATTCCTGTTGGAGAACTCAGACACATACGGTAAGACAGAGATGGACAGGCATGGGACTCAGCTTTTCTGTCTGCTGATTTAATTTTGTTCTGTTTTTATATTGCATTACGTTTATCAGCCCCATCTCTCACACGGATTATTTATAACTGCTTCATCGTGTTTAATTTACTAATCATTTTTATTTATTAGTTTAGCCATTTCACTTGACATTTATCAATCGAAGAAGAAACTGAGGCCAGAATCAATAAAAAAAAACAAATAAAATGAATTTAAACATTGAAACAAGATTTAATCAACATTGTCATATTGATTAACAGGGGGAATAAATTTGTTCCATAATTAACGTCATTCATAAAAGCAGACAGCACCACTTGATTGTTTTTTTCAATGAAGTATTAATCTTAATAAACATATTTTATATTGTCTGATTTCTTCTCCAGCACTGACTCTTTTTGGATGAAATAATCTTCTCTCATAAAAAAGCTGCTTTGCACTTTTTGTTAATACATGGGGTGAGGTACTGAATACTAAAATTAAATAGAAGGTAAGCCACTTAATGACCACCAAGAGCTTCAAGCACTGAAGAAATACATGAACCCGTTTCTGTATGGCAATGCAATGAGAGCAGTTCCAAGATAATCAGCAACTTATTTTTGGAAAATGTATACCATGTTGTGAATAAACTGCACATGTTTAACTGTACCTCAATGACAGAATGCTATGGACCATATCTTGCAGTAGCATGGACTTGCCTCAGCACAGTCTTTTCCCTCCTCCATCCCCTCTCCCCCTCTCTCTCTGTCTCTCTCTCTCTCTCTCTCTCCACTATCTCAGATAACTTCCACTTAATTCATACTTAGTGTGTAGTCTAAACTTAAATTGTCATGATGTTGTTGTAAACATATGAATCTTGTGCATAGTGTACTTGTGCCTGTGAAAATAAACCCAACTTGACATGTTGCATGAAGGGAAGAGAAAGCAAAAAGGCACAGAGTTAGCCAAGAATTTTTGTCAGTTATTCTATTAGCCACTGAGATTTTGGCTAAGGGTTAACACAAACCCCAATAGCAGTTTACCTGGGATTGCTGCAATAGTTAGACTGGTCTATTGAGCAAGACTTTGAGAGAATAGGGGTGATTGAATTATTGACCAAGGAAATGGAGGTTCAGGAGTTTTACAGAGGAAAAAAAAGTTACAGAGCTAGAGGGATTTAGTGAAGGAATTCCAGACTTTGAGTTTATGAGTATACTGAAGCAGGGAGAAGTTGCTGGTGGTGACCTTCATGAAGCTAAGTTGAAGGAAGACAAGTTCAATATGTACCAGACAGCAGAATCAGATGACTTCAGGACTGGTGGGGAAGATCTCCAGACAATCCACCGTGCAAAAACTCATTTCAGGGAGGTCGCACCATCAATTTGCGGGAGACTCCCAGAACTTCTGGGAGAGGTGGGATGACTGCAATAGAGTAGCTCCTTAGCAGCTAGCCAGCTAGTTTAAACAACATTAGCTATGCTAATAATTGAATGACACCTGTTAAACTCACCTCAACATGTCTTTTACAGTCTTAACCCACCATGGGCAATAGAAAAGACACTGTTGCAAACAGTGCAGTGAGGAACACTGTCATTACTTTTGAACCCCATTAGGCAGGGGTACACTTTAGTTTAGTCTGGGGTGAAGTACATTTTATATTTTCTTTTTTTTGGAACACTCTGCCATGGTGCTGTCTCTCTCTCTCTCTCTCTCGCTCGTGCTCTCTCCCTCTCTCGATCTCTCTCTCGTGCTCGCTCTTGCTCTCTCTCTCTTGTTCTTGCGCTGTCTCGCTCCCTTGCTCGCAAAAATCAAATTCCAGGATATTGTATATAATTTGCGGGCATCAGGGAGCCACTATCAATATGTGGGAGACTCCTGGAACTTCTGGGAATGCTAGGATGTCTGGATCTCACAAATTTACTGAGCAGAGAGGCCGCAGTTAGCTAATGTTTCTGTCATGGACAGGAAACAGTTGGAGATGAAATATAAAGGGAGAAATATGGATACAGGACTCAAAGAAGGAGACCCTTGTATTCTGGATTGGCAACTAATTAGAACATAGAACTTTGAACAGTACAGCCAGAGTAATGGGCCGTTCAGCCCACAATGCTGTGCCAAACCAATTAAATTAGGAATCAAATGGCTCACTAATCTAATCCCTTCTATCTACACAATGTCCATATCCTTCCATTTTCCTCACATTCATGTGCCTATCTAAAGATCTCCTAAAAGTTTGTAATATTTCAGCCTCTACCATCACTCCAGACACCCACCACTTCTTGTGTAAAAAAACTTGCCCCTCCCACTCTCCCCCTAAATGCATGCCCTCTAGTTTTAGGCACATCAACCCTTGGAAAAAGACATTGTCTGTCGACTCCACCTACGCCTCTCATAATCCTATAAACGTCTATCAGATTTCCTCTCAGCCTCCGCAACCCCAGATAAAACAACTCAAGTTTGTCCAAACTCTCATTGCAGCACATGCCCTCCAAACCAGGTAATCCTCTTCTGTATGCAGATGCAGCTTAACTAAATTTTTATAAAGCTACAATGTAATATTCTGATTTTTCGACTCAAAGCCTCGCTTAATAAAGGCAAGCGTGCCATATGCTTTCTTAACCACCCTATCAACCTGTGTAGCTACTTTCAGGGAGGCATACTACTCACAGACCACCAGTTTGCATAATTCCCATCGATCACTACCCTCTGTCTTCTTCGGGCAAGCCAGTTCTGAATACAAAAGGCTAATTTGTATGGATCCCATACATTGTAATCTTCTGGGTGAGCTACCCATGTGGAACCTTGTCAAACGCCTTACTAAAATCCATGTAGACAACATCCGCAGTGTTACCTTCATGATTCACCTTCATCATCCCGTCCCAAACTCAATCAAGATAGTATGACACAACTTGCCCTGCACAATACGATGCTGGCACTCCCTAATTATGCCACGGTTTTCCAAATGCTCATAAATCCTTTCCCTAAGAATTCTCTCCAGTAACGTCTATACCACTGACATGAGATTTACCAGTCTATAGTTATCCCTGGTTCCATTTGTGAATAATGGAACAAATAATTGTTCCGGATATGGAAGATACATCTACTGAAGATGACAGAGACTTTGCCAATTCATACATCAGCTTCTCTGATAATTGAGCTGGTAGGAATCGAGCTGAAGTAGCTGAAGTAATCCACATTGCCCAGAGTGCTATTGCTGACATGGTATCTGGATGAAATGTTACTGCCTGGAGACACAACATCTCTTTCCTTGATATTGATTCCCATGCTGAGCCAGGTACGTGTCAGAGAAATTGATCATTGCTATCTGCAATTCATCATGAGAGCTAAAGGCAAACGTAGCACCATTCACAAAAAAGCAAATCTTGGATGGTGAGTTACTTGACATGCCTTTTGCTCTAAAATTGTTTGATTTTGAACAATTTGCCATCCATCATCTTCCCAACAGCTTTAAGAAATGTTTCTGCAAATTCATAACCAATACATTCAATTCACTTCTTTTCTGTCAGCCATTTATTTAAACTACTCCAATTAATACCGAATATGACATCTAATTAACAGCTCAATAAAGTCTGTGCTTTTCTCAGACGGAATTGTTTCCTTTTCAAATGGTGGTGCTTTTCCTCGGTATAACCAGCCCCACCTGCACGATGTCTGAGCTTTCTGCTTTAAAGAGATGGACTGAATATGCAGTCAAAAGCTTGTTGTCACATATGCACCTAGATATATGCATAGAGCAGTGAAAACGGAATTGCAGCAGCATCATGTGTATAGAGCCTCATATGATCAGAATTCAGAAGAAACATAAATTATACATAAACTAGAAACTTTTACAAGAAAGAACACCATTAGAGCAAAAATAAACAGAAGTCAATTTTAGTGCAAAGTAATCAAAACTTGCCATAGCATTGCTAAACTGTAGTGACTAGGATTGTGCAAATTGGTTCAAAAACTGGATGGTTGATGGGAAGTAGCTACTCTTGAACTTGGTGGTGTGGAACTTCAAGTACCTGTACCTCCAGGCCAATGATAGATGCAAAAAAATGGCATGGATAATTTACTAACATCTTCATTGGTCTATTTTTTTATATTCTTGAGAACTAAAAAAATGTATTGCTATAGCAATGGGAATGGGATGTGCCTGTCTTAAGTGACATCCAAGTCCATGATTAACATATCACAAGAGCAATGCAGCTGGATTGACTTTTTATTTCATATGCTCTAAGTTTGAGGTTGTTCAGAAATCTTCTGAGGCACGTTAAAATTGTTAACGACATTTCACTGCAGAATATAAAGTATAACGACCAGTGGACTTCTAGTGATGTTTCTCAAATACATTGGTGATAGGCTTTATGAGAAGTGAAGTATTATGTCATGCGTTGAGTTTTGCTCATGTCATGAGCCTTGTGGGTCTGTGCTCCTGTATTTGTTCGTTGTTGTCTAGAATCACTAACTGCTTGTGCTTTCTGTTTAATCTTGTCAAAGTTTATTTTGACTGGTATGGGTTTTCCACCCACAATGATTAATTAAAACAAACTCCCTATTAGCTCTTATCATGGATTCCTCATGTAACTGGGTCTTGGTTACACTGGCTGCTGAGGTGTCTAAAATGGCTTCTTTGTATGTTATATAAAATGGCTTTTCTGTGATAATAACTGCGATGTAAGGAGTTCTCTCTTCCCCTGCTTGTTTGGATTATATTATTGATAAGGGAGGGAAAAAAACAATGAGTATCCATGTTATTCTTTTTGTGGGTGATATTATGTCTCATATGGCTGGGGGACAGTGTGGTTTGGCGGGTTTTTCGGGAGGAGAACCAAAGAGGAAGGATGTGCTGGACGCGCTCTGGTCGACCACCGTGGTTGGTTCCAGGTGGCGGGTTGAGGAGGTCGGGGGAGATCAAATGGTGGAAAGAATACCCCATTAATTGAGCTCCAATGGTTGTGCATGAAGTGGTTGAATTCTGATAAGTTTGGTGCCTTTTACTTTCCTTTTATATTGTATCTCTATTAATTACATAGTTCCAGTAACATCTATAAGGTGTAATCTGTAAATTGTACATTGTGTGCTGTCTGATATTTGACGTGTGAGTTTGAACCAGGGTGCATTACACAGCAACTATGCAAATATGAGACACAGTTTGGCAGGCAGACAGGGTTTCCACTAGATAAACATGAGCCGATAGCCCTCAGCATTACACTTGTGTTTCGAGAATGCTTCATCACTTGGACAAGCCACCGATATTCGGCCAGAATTCCCATAAATAAACTCTTACTTCTGTCTCTTCATGGGTGTCTGTCATTCATCTGCACCTAAGTTCAGTTGTTTGTCAGCTAACACCGTGAAAGTAGGGCCCCACCATAAATGGACCCAGTGGAAGTTCAACAGCAGACCGGACATCAGTCAGCTGGAGGCAAGGATGCCTTCTATTCTCAGTGCTTGTCCCGAAGCTACGTCTTGAGTTTCCCAAGGTTATGTTCTGTTTCTCCATGTTCCAAGCTTTTCTAGTCTGTATTCACGGTCATCAAAGTTTACTTGGTCTCCCATGGCCCTTCAGGTTTCCAAGGACTATTCCGGGTTTCTGATGATTATTCTATGTTCCCAAGTTTGATTCTATGTTCCTGAGATGGATTCTATGTCCCCAATTTAATATGCAATGTTCCTGAGGTACAAAGAATGTTCCAGACTTAAGTACAATGTTTTGGTGTTATGCAATGTTTCTGAGTTGTATGCAATGTTCCAAATTATATGCAATGTTTTTGAGCTTACCAGTCCTGTCTCGAGAGCATCAGGTCTGTCTTGAGTTTACCAACCCTGTCTCGAATTCCCCAGTGCTCCCTGGGTCATCAGGTTCCGGCCTTAGAGGGTGAGGTACTGTCATGAGCCCCATGGGCCTCTGCACCTGTATTTGTTAATTGTTGCTTTATCTAGAGTCATTCAGCCCTTGTGCTTTCTGTTTAATCTTGTCAAGTTTATTTTGAATGGCACGGGTTTTCCATGTGCTGTGATTATTTAAAGCGGACTTCTGGTTAGCGCTTATCACGGGTTCCTTGTATTTCAAGAATGATTTGTCTCACAGCGTCGCTTGGTTGAGCCACTGCTCGTCTGTTACCGTTTCTACGAATGAACGCTTGTTTCTGTCTCTATGTGGGGTTTTGTCGTTCCTCGCCACCTGCATCCAGTCATTTGTCAGTGCACACTTTGACAGCTCATGTTCGAGTATCTTATATTTCTGATGAAGGATTCCGAGCAGAATCCATTCTGCACCCTGATTTGCTATTTCCAAAATATTCTGATTTTAATTATATATTAAAGGTTCAAGGATTCAAAGTAAATTTAACAAATTTATCACCATATTCTTGCCTGAAATTTATTTTCTTGAAGTTATTCATAGCAGCACAAAGAAATACAATAGGAATCCAAGCAAAGACTGAGAAAAAAAAGTACAAGAGAAGATAAACTGCAAATAAATAAATATGTAAATAGGTAGAAGGATAATACTGAGAAAATGCGTTGTAGGGTCTATAGGTCATGGAATCAATTCACTGTTGTGATAAGTGAAGTTACCTATGCTGGTTCAGCAACCTGATGGTTGAAGGATAAGACCTTTCCCTAAACCTAGTGACAGGTTTCTGTAGCTCCTACCCAATGGTAGCATGAGAAGAGAATATGGCCTGCAATGTTTTTGAAATGTGACTATCCAGCTTGGAGTGATTTTTGTAGTGAAGAAATGGAATAAGATGCTTCAATATAATGCAACGTCAGGTCAAGATCTGATTCTGTCATGGGCTGTGATAACTGAGGCTACAATTATTGTGCAAAAATAGTGCTTGAAATGCAATGGTAGAGTCAACCTGCTTCAATCTTTAACAGATCTTTAAGTTGTTAATAGATCCAAAATATTTCTTAGTATGATGTGTAGGATAGAATTATCTTTGATGGAGATGATTCTTAGTATGCCTGAAATAATTACTATGTTATATAAATATAAGTGAATTACTGGAAAATATTATTAGAAAGCGTAAAGCATAATATAGAAGACATGATCATTAAGTTGCTTCTCCACTGCCAACATTCCAGTGTAATCAAAACATTTCTTCCTTTGTGGGTAAATTGGCAGAGACACATGTATTGTTACAGTGTCTGCTTTACCAACCATGCAATGAGCAAACAACTCTTTTGTTCTCCTTTCAACAAATTCTGTAGTTGGCTTTGCACTCCCACATTTCTGCCAGTCACAAATTCTCTTTGTAATCGATTTAGCATTTAACTTCTCAGCAAAATTGTCTCTGTTGCTCAGCAAAGACAAGAAGAAAAAAGCACTCTAGGAAAAAAAGCCAAGTCATGCAAGGTTGAAAAGAAAATTTCTAACTTCCGAAAGGCTTTAGTGGGGAATGTAAGCTAATTTGGTGACATTATTTCTGAAGTAAAGCGTAAAAAGTATTAAGACTTGTTCATGATTAATATTGCAATGTTACCAACAAGGCACATGAAGTTACACAGGAGTAAATGAAGAAATACTGTAAAGTGTGAATTTATCTCCCAGTGGCCAACCATTTTAATTCCTATCCTCATTTCCATTCTGACATGTCAGTCCCTGACACAATGAGGCCGCTCTCAGGTTGGAGGTACAACACCTCAAATTCTGTCAAGCTAGCCTCCAACCTGATGACAAGAACATCAATTTCTCTAACTTACTGTATTTTTCCCCGTCCACCTTCCCTCTTCTTCAATCCCCCACTCTGGCCTCTTAACCCTTCTCCTTTCCTGCCTACCTCTCCCCCTGGAGCCCGTCCAACTTCCCTTTCTCCCATGATGCACTCATTTCTCCTACCAGATTCCTTCTTTACCAGCCTTTTACCTTTTCAACCCAGCTTCTTACCATCTCCCAACCCATCTTCCAGCTTCTTACTTCATACCCCCATCCCCCACACACCTTGCTTCACCTATCCTTCCATCTTGTACTCCTTCCCCTCTCTCACCTTCTTATTCAAGAATCTTCCCCGTTTCCTTTCCAGTCCTGATGAAGGGTCTCAGCTAGAAATCTCAACTGTTTATTTATTTCCATAGAAGCTGCCTGACCTGCTGTGCTGCACCACCATTTTTTGTGTTGATGTTAATTTATTTAATTATTTTGTGGAAATCCCAGACACTTGTTCAACAAAACATTCTGACAGTAAAACTCTTCCTTAAGTGATATGTCAATTAAAGATGACCATCTTTAAATCATATGAATTTTCTTTCACATTAGATGTTTTTGATATTTTGACCATATTAACAATTGTGAAATCACATTCAGTGGGGTACCACCTATGGCTTGATATCCTGGTGAGGGGGGCCTACAAACACTGCACTAATTAGCTACAAAACTTTGAACTTCCCTATGTTCCTAGTTCTCCAATCTGAGCCTTTTGTTTCATCCCGGAGTATCGCATTATCACTGCAGTATGTGTTACCTGTTGACCCATGATTCAGTTGATCACCTGATTGAATCATTAGAAGCTGTTTATTATTGGAAAGAAGTCAATGAGCAGCTGGACTTCATTCATTTCACCCACAGGGCTTGAAAGTGACAGTCAGGCAATAATATCTGAACTTCCCTTTCATTTTGTCCAGCTGTCTACTTCTCATTGGAAAAAGAAGCAAAATAGTGAAAAACTTTTCTCATTAGATAAAAATCTGTCCAGATTACATCACCATTCCAAAACTGAACAACAGCCTGTTGTCTTTACTCAAGTACTTGCCTAGAACACCAGTGAAAGCATGGTCAACACCTCCAGCCCTCATGATTTTGCTTCTTAATTGGTTCAAATGATTTCAAGGGCCAGTTTCTGTTGGGAAGAAATGTTGCAGCTTTATAAAGGTCCAGTCCAACCATATCCAGAGTACTGCATTCAATTATCCTTACTCTATTATAGGAAGGATGTGGAGACTTTGGAGACAGCGCAGAAGTGGGTTATGAGGACACTGCATGAATAGAGGATATGTACGATCAGGAGATTAGACAAATTTGGTTACTTTAGCTGAAGTGGCAAAAGCTGAGGGAAGATCCAATAGATATTTATAGGACTATGAGAATCACAGAGGAAGCAGGCAACAGGTACCCTTTCCCCAGGGTCAAAATGTGTAATACCAGAAGGCTTCCTTTCACAGTGAGAGAGGTAATTTCAAAGGAGAAGTGCAAGGCAGGCTTTTTACACAGAGAGTGGTGGATGCCTGGATTGTACTATCAGGATTGGTGGTGGAGGCACAATGATAGAGGCACTTAAGAGGCTCTTTGATAGGCACCTGAATGTGCAAAGATTGGAGGGAAATAGACATTGTGTAGGCAGAAGGGATTAGCTTAGTTAGGCATTTAATTACTGGGTCAATTAGTTCAGCACAACACTGTGGGCTGAAGGGCCTGTTCCTGTCCTGTACTGCTCAGTGTTCTGTGTCAAAGGTTATCAACTTCCCAATGGTAGGCATGCATGTCTACTCAGAAAGATCCTTTCTGCTGAGTCAAAAACTGGAATTATTAATCCTCCAGCTCAGGATATACGTGGATGAGAAGAGACATACTGGGGAAAGATTAAGCAAAAGGATGTAGAGGGAGCTGTGCCTGTCATGACCCAGTACGAGATCTCTGCCTGCCTTCAGTCCAATCACAGAACTCTATCTGCAATAATGATATCTGCTCTGGATTGCAGGCCCAGTCTTTTCCTGTGCAAAAGCACGGTCTATAGCATAATGTCACAAAGCAGGTACAACATCTCCAGACAAGTTTAATGGAGACAATCTCAAGCATTTTCCACCTCTGCAGCCCTGGAGCTGAAAGAATAACTTGGAGCATGAGGTACACCACATTATATTTTGTAGCTCCAGAAACTAATCAACATAAAAACACAGGAGCCCAGGAAAATGTATCTATATTGTTTCTTCTTTAGTGATGCATATGATATAGTGGTGTAATGACATTTGCTATTCACATACTTTTACCTATAACCCATAATGAATTATGTAAACAACAAAGAATGCTTAATCAAATGTTACTGAGGGTTGTTATGGCCAACTGAAGTTTTCAACGGGCAGCTGTTTGGTCGGACTATATATAAATATATTTTGTGTGGTTGTATTTTTTTCTGATGTTGTATATGGGTTTGTTGCCTTGCATGTGCGTGGACTGGGCCTTGAGTTGCCATGTCGCCTGAGTTGGGGGCATCCATACTAGAGGATATAGGCTTTTTTGAGGTTGACTGTGGATTGATAATGTGAGTTTTTGACTCTTTTATTGTGTGACTGTGATACTATTTGTGCTTGCTATCTTATGTGTGCTTCGTGTTGTATGTGACTGTTTGTACTGTGCTTTGCACCCTGACCCCATAATAACACTGTTTCATTTGGCTGTATTCATTAGTATTCGTGTATGGTTCAATGACAATTAAATTTGAATTGAATTGAACTTGTAAGTATACAGCACACTAGTTTATTGGGACAGAATAAAAAGGCTCAAAGTTTAAGTGGGTTTATTTTTTATTAAAGTATACATCTCTGAATTTTTTTTTCTCCAGATAGCCATAAAACCAAGAAAGAAAACAAAGGGAACACAATCATCAATTCCCAAATCCCCTCCCTGCACAAAAAAATGAACAAAAATGGAAAAAAAATAGAAACATAGAAACATAGAAAATAGGTGCAGGAGTAGGCCATTCGGTCCTTCGAGCCTGCACCGCCATTCAGTATGATCATGGCTGATCATCCAACTCAGAACCCGTACCTGCCTTCTCTCCATAACCGCCTGATCCCTTTAGCCACAAGGGTCATGTCTAACTCCCTCTTTAATATAGCCAATGAATTGGCCTCAACTGTTTCCTGTGGCAGAGAATTCCACAGATTGACCACTCTCTGTGTGAAGAAGTTTTTCCTCATCTCGGTCCTAAAAGGCTTCCCCTTTATCCTTAAGCTGTGACCCCTCATTCTGGACTTCCCCAACATCGGGAACAATCTTCCTGCATCTAGCCTGTCCAATCCCTTTAGAATTTTATACGTTTCAATAAGGTCCCCCCTCAATCTTCTAAATTCCAACGAGTATAAGCCTAGTTCATCCAGTCTTTCTTCATATGAAAGTCCTGCCATCCCAAGAATCAATCTGGTGAACCTTCTTTGTACTCCCTCTATGGCAAGAATATCTTTCCTCAGATTAGGGGACCAAAACTGCACACAATACTCCAGGTGTGGTCTCACCAAGGCCTTGTACAACTACAGTAGAACCTTCCTGGTACTGTACTCGAATCCACTTGCTACGAATGCCAGCATTCCATTCGCCTTTTTCACCGCCTTCTGTACCTGCATGCCCACTTTCAATGACTGATGTATAATGACACCCAGGTCTCATTGCACCTCCCCTTTTTCTAATCAGCCACCATTCAGATAATAATCTGTTTTCCTATTCAAGAAAGTGGATAACAAAGTGGATAACCTCACATTTATCCACATTAAATTGCATCTGCCATGAATTTACCCACTCACCTAACCTATCCAAGTCACCCTGCATCCTCTTAGCATCCTCCTCACAGCTAACACTGCCACCCAGCTTCATGTCATCCGCAAACTTGGAGATGCTGCATTTAATTCCCTCCTCTAAGTCATTAATATATATTGTAAACAACTGGGGTCTCAGCACTGAGCCTTGTGGTACCCCACTAGTCAATGCCTGCCATTCTGAAAAGGCCCCTTTATTCCCACTCTTTGCTTCTTGTTTGCACACTAATCTCCTGTGTGGGACCTTGTCAAAAGCCTTTTGAAAATCCAAATATACCACATCCACTGATTATAGTCATATAACCCAGAATCTGAAATCCCTGAATGTTATTGTTTATGACTGTAGCTTCCAAGAGACATAGCCTTGAACTTGTTTTCCACATCTCTTCCCATCTTTATCTTCCTTTTCTGCTTTAAAACGAACATCATGATTAAGTGTTTGTTTGCCTGCTCCTTGTGTTACCCTAGTCAAGTTTCTTTGATGTTCTGCTAAATTATAGGTAGCATTTACTATGAGGATGTTGTAAGATTGGAGATATTGGTATTCAGGACTACCTGATTTCTAGAAATTAAAAAAAGCAAGTACTACAAGTAATTTATAAAGTTAATGATATTTACTGCAACAATCTTTGAGTATAGAAGTGGAGATACAGGTCTATTGCTCCATTCATATTACCTTTGTAAGCCACATCTATGGAAGTGCAGCAAATATGTATAAACTTGATTCCAGAGATTGATGAGTTTATTGTGTGAGGAGAGATTAAACAGACAGGGAATATATACTCCTGAGTTGGAAATAAAGGAAGACGATCTCATTAAAATACGCAAAATTGTTCAAGTTTGGTAGATTAGATGTGGGGATGTTGGATCAACAAATATCACACGCTTAATATGAGAGACATTTCTTTTCCATAAAGGTGCTGAGCCGCTGAACCCTTGGATTTCCGTACAGAACAGGGTCCAGGAGATTCCAAGTATAAACAAGTCAAAGACCGATATATTATTAGATATGAAGGTGTATAAGGAAAAGTGTAGAGAAGAGTGCTGAAGTAAAGATCAACAGGCTGAGAAAAACATCAAGAGTAGCAGCAGCATAATGGTTAGCACAAAGCTTTACAGTACAGATGACCAGTTTTCAATTCCCGCCACTGCCTGCATTCTACATTCTCCCTGCAACCATGTGGGTTTCCTCTGGGAACTCTGGTTTCCTCCCACAGTCCAAAGGCATACTAGATGGATAAGTTGATCTGTCATTGTAAATTGTCCCATGGAATAGGCTGGCATTAAATTGGGGGATTGCTGGGTAGCATGGCTCGAAGTCCCAGAAAGGCCTACTCCACACTGCATCTCAATAATAATATAATTATGTAATAATCAACCAGCTGACCTGTTGAGTTTGTTCAACATTTCTAGTGTTATTAAAGACCAGCCATGTTTTTACTGAAAGATGGAGGGACGAGAGGAGAAATAACCTATTCCTCCCATTTTGATTGTTCTTATGTTGCTGGTTTCATGGTGTGAAATAAAGTAATTATTTGTTCTATTAATCTGATTTTAATTTAGTTTAAAAATAATATTCTTTGCATGTCTCTTATAAAGTGAAAGATGCTTGTTGTTCAGGACTTCTTTAATATTTGTTTATCTTAATTGCAATTAATATGCAGCTTTAATATTACAGATTTCCAAGTGCCCTTAACAAAACACAAGACATTGCTGATTCAGCAGGACAGAGGTGATTAAAGTACCTGACCATATTTAATTTCAATTTGTAGTCTTCAACGTAATACATTAGAGTTTTGTAGCAACATTTTCTTCTACAAACAGTGAATTAAGTAGTGTCATCCTCAAAGAAATGTTCACAGAATTTCAAACAGATGTTTTAGTTCCTGTGATTTCCTGAGGTTTGGCATTATTAACAGCAGGAAATAACACTCAGAATTACTTATTTCATTTGGGAAATTCTATTTTGATGTTTTGACAAAGTACCTTTTAAATTAGCAATACTGAAATGAAATTACGTTCGTAGGTTTAAGGAAACTGGTGTTGGATTAATTACTTCAGGATTTTCACGACATATTATTTCCTCAGAACAAATGAATGTGATTATAAGTGATGCTTATTACAGTATGTTGACACTGAGCAATGCAGTGAATGCAGTATTAGAAAAGACAAGACTACATTTATAGTCAGAAAACTTAGATAAGAGCCACAGACATATATTGTATAGAAGCAGATGTCCTTTAGCCCACCATGTCAATACTGACCTCGTTGTCCACATATACTAAGTGTTTGGATAAGCACCTCTTAAATGTAGTCATTATTTCTAATTTCACCACCTATTCTGCCAGTGAGTTCTTGGTATCAGCCACTCTCTGGGTAATAAACTACCCTCTGAATCCCCTTTAAAACTCCCTTCTCTCATGTTAAACTTATGACTTCTTGATTTTTCATGCACTTTGCATTTTCTGAGTTCCACTTTGCCAATTCTGTTGACATTATGACAAGTTTTCATTTTGGTCATATGTTCCATTTTGCCTGGAATGAACTAATTCAATCCCAGTCCAAATTTACTTGCATTAATCACCTTCTCCAGAACACACGTACTTACTTAGGCCCAATGGGACAGAATGTAGAAGTCATCTTTCCTCTGTAAACAAACCCTAAATGATTATAACACCTCAACAATTACCTGGAGACCCAACCACATAATGGAATGGGTGTGCTGAAGGTTGTCAATGTTTTAGACAAGTTTACTTTCCAGATTTCATCCTGGAGCTTGTGCTTCATATGCCCAACACACAGCTGATAATACAGACTACCTTCATCAATTTCAGAATGACTGTAAAATGGGAGAAGAACACTACAACACAGTTCTTTAATTCCTGAAGTTAAGGGATAACAAATGACAGCTATTTACCAGTTCTGGATTTTCCATTGATTGGATGAGATGCTGTTGTTTAGTAGCAGATGCTGCTACAGATCCTGAATTACAGGGAAACATTACATTTCAAAGGTAAGAGGTGGGCTATTTTTTCACACTGACTCACCTTTGTGATGGAGAGGACTTCACCTGCCTGGTTTTCAAAGGTAGTTGAGACCCTGGTTAAGAAGGAGGAGGAGGTGCATCGCAGGTACAAGCAGCAAGGAGCAAATGAGGCACTTGTGGAATATAAGGAAAGCAAGAGAACATTTAAGAAGGAAATCAGGAAGGCAAAAAAGAAGGCATGACTTCTTTAGCAGACAAGATAAAAAAGAATACTAAGGGCTTCTACAGATATAATAAGTTAGAATATGGAAACAATGTTCCTCCTGAGGGGGTAGATCAAGTTTGTGGGGTTAGGGAGTTAGTGATGCTGTGGGAAGCATTTAAAATTCTCATGGAAACATGAACTGGAGGAATCCAGGTTGGATGTTTGGAGATGAAGGACTGGATTTCTTTTTGGTAGACGTACGCCTGAGGTGAAAGGATGAATTGCAAATTGATGTTCTATTTTATTCAGTGTGAATCATTCGAATAGAAGTTTTGGGGCTGAGATAATGCTGAATGAAGGAATGACAAATGATCACCAGTTTTCAGGTTTTGAGAAATCTAGACCTGAACATTTTGTTAATTGTCTCTGTTGCTCAGCTTGAAACAGATTTAGGGAAGAACATTGGTGCCTTGAAAAACACATATAAAAGAAGATTAGTAATCAACACACAAACAGTAGGTGTTAGTTACAAATCTCTCTTTATCAAACATAATTTGTGATTACAGAACACATTTTCAAATACTGCAAAGAATCTTGGCTAAAGAGTTAACCACACAAGTTATGTTTGTGCCAACAGTGAAAACAATGAGTTCATTACAACCCATAAGAAAATACTTTTGGATAAAAGCAGTCTTCAACTAAACAGTAGTTTTCCTGCCAAGGTTATTGGTGGGGAAAATGATATTGCAACAATAGGGTAATATTTTTACAAAAGAATTAGCATGCAGTAATTTATCTGTGTGACTGTTGAGCAGGAAAACATAGCTGGGAAAATTTATGCCCAAAAATGGATCTGCATTTGACACTGAGAGTGTTGATTTTTCAAAATATGAACCTGGACATGGACAGGTAAATTAGTAGTAGGAGTGAACACTCAGCCCTTAAAAACTGCTCTGACAATCAATAAAATCATGGTGAACTGGATGAAACTAAAGCCAAAATTGAATTTATTCTTGTATGCACAAGTACATGTAAGCACATGTGCAATTAAAAACTTACTTGCAGTATCATCAACAGACACATAGTTTAAGATAAGAAGCATTCAAAAGAAAGGTGTAAGATAGGCATAAATAATACCTATTTAAAGTGAAATTTATCAGACTACCAGACGGGTATATGGAGGAATTTAAGGTGGGGGGTTATATGGGAGGCAGGGTTTAATGGTCGGCACAACATTGTAGGCCGAAGGGCCTGTACTGTGCTGTACTGTTCTATGTTCTATATGTTCTGATACGCCATATTTTTTTAAATAAGTACTTTTAAAACATGTATTTTAGTGCAAGGTGATCAAAACAAAATAATGTCAGTTTTTGTACAAGGTGATCAAAGTGATCATGGTGTTGCTAAACTGTTGTGATTATGGTTGTGCTGGTTGGTTCAAGAGCAAAATAGTTGAAAGAAAGTAGATGTTCTTGAACCTGGTATTGTGGATCTTCAGACTTCTGTAACTCCTGCCCATTAGTAGCTGTGATATGATGGCATGGCCATCATCCCCTGTTATATCTTTGCTTATCCAGATTCTATAATGCCCTGGTTCATATTATTACTGTTACGCTGTATGTATTTCATTTTGGCAGTTCTGTAAAAGCAACTTGTTTTCAGCTTGTTTGGGTTATAGTTGAAGATAAGAGATGAGAAAAAATGTGTGCCATCCATTTAGGATGGTCAAATTAAGGGGAAGTTTCTCTGGTGAGGGACATTAAGGTTGGGCTTGGGGCTTTTGTTCATTGGGAGATGAAGAGTGAAAACGCTGGGGAGAACTGGACATAGCATACAATCCGGTGGGAGACCCGTTTGTTCAAGATAGATTGCGAGCGACGTTCGGAAGGTGGTGTGGGCGTTCACCCTGACCGAGGGCCCAGCGCGTGATTGACAAAGGAATTCAAAATCTCCAACTTGTGCACGTTTGACTGTTTAATTAGAATGGGCCCTTTTCTTTTTCTTATTCTTTATTAACCCTTTAATTAAGTTAAGATTCATAAATATAATTCCTTTAATCGTATGCAGTGTGCTGTCTGTTATTTTGTGGCACTGATTTGTAACAGGGTAGCAGACGACACAGCATCCACATAAACTGGGGTTTGGGGTGGGATCGAGCCATCTCCATCACATGAATTTGGCGGAATTTGAGAGTGTCTTTCCTAGACTTACGCAGTCAGGGAAGCCATGGTGTTTCAATTCTATTTCACTTAAAAGCCACATTTTCTTCACTGCTTCTTAATGAAACTAGTGTGTAGACTTCATCACTCTGGAGTATGTTTAAAAAAAAATACCTTAAAATGAAATTGTGCATGGAATAATTTGTGCAGGTCTTGTTTTCCCAAGGAAATGATGTACACAGTGGAGGAACAGAGTCAAAAGAAGAATTCAGTTCAGAAAGTGGCCCAAAAACCCATCAAATCCATGCTGATTATCAACCACCCATTTCCCTAATCCTATATTAATCCCATTTTTATTCTCCCCCAATTCTCACCATCTCACCCCAGACTCTACCATTTTCCTACATACTAATGGAAATTACAGTAGCTAATTAACCCATTAAACTTCATATCTTTGGGGGGTTGGACAAAAGTGGAGCATCTGGGGGAAATCCTTGTGGTCACTGGGAAATCATGCAAACTCCACACGGAAAACACCTGAGGCATTCAAAATGATGTCTCGGCTGAGAGAATTTATTCAATGAGGAGAGATTAAGAAAACTGGGCCTATTCACCCCTGACCCTGGAAGAAAATGAGATGATCTCATTGAAATATACAAAGGTTTTACTGGCCGTGGCAGGTTATATGCAAGCACAATGGTTTCTTGAGCATGAGTCACGATATCCAATCACCCCTCAGATGAGAAGTTAATTCTTCACCGTAAAGGCAGCAAACTTTTGGATATCTTCACCCATTTTACCATGGAGACTCCATTGCTGAGTGTGTTCGACAGGGACTGTGGGATTATTAGATATTAAGACAATTGGGGAATATGGGAAACGCATTGGGGTAAAAGATCGGTGAAATTTTTTGTAAAATGGTGCAGCAGGCACAGGATATGAAATAGCCCATTCTTACTTCTGTCTCCGATGTTGTGAAGTTGCCACTGATCAGTACATTGGAATCCCTTAGAGACAAAGCCAGTGCCTCAGTTCTCCAGCTACCTGTAACTATTAGTTTGACACTGATCTGCAGTGCTATTAGTGTAGATTTTGCACATTCTCCCTGTGACTGCATGGTTTTCCCCAGCAGGAGACAAATCCTATTCCTTGAGGAAAAGGAGGAGGGAAACCCTAGTCACTCAAGAAATGGGAGTAAGTTTATCCTATTCTCCCGAGAGACAGGAGGAAGGGAATTCTATTTCTTTAGGGATGTAAAGAGGTGGATCCTGTTCCTTTGGCAGGGTAGAATCCCTTTCTCCTGGGAAACAGGAGGAGGGTGATGCTATTCCCCTGATGGACAAATGGAGGGAATAATTCTATTCTTTTTGAACTCCCCTCCTTCAAGAATCGGTGAAAGAAAGATTCTTCTGCCTCGTAAATCATCTCCATTGTCATTCTGAACACGCTGCTCAGAAATTCAACTTCAGAAGCATAATTCTGAATGATAACTAAGTGAGTTGAACCACAGTTGGTAACACTGCACACTTTCTGTCAGTTTACGCTTCCACTAGCTCTGGCCCTGCATATAATATTCCCTCCTCTGCGAACTCTCACTTTCTGAACACTATTACATCGCATCTCCTTGTTATCTAAGTCGCATACGTATAACAAAGGGAATAATAGATAAAAGACCAGCAAATACTAAAGTCAGCCTGTAGCTTTCTGGCATGATAAAATGTGAGTATAGTTGATAAATAAATATAATAGTTGATATTAATAGCCAGTGCTTAACAGAGAACAGAGGTGGAGAGGGTCAGCAACGGTAAATTCTTCAATGTTATCATTTCAGAAGATTTGTCCTGGGCCTAGCACATAAGTGCAATTATAATGAAAGCACAACAGCTCTCCTACTTCATTTGAAGTTTGTGAAGACTTCAAAAAGAGATGGGGGAGATTTTGAACAATGTCTTTTCTTTGGTATTCACTAAGGAGAAGGATATTGAATTGTGTAAGGTAAAAGAAACAAGAAGGGTAGTTATGGAAAGTATGACGATTAAAGAAGAGGAAGTACTGGCGCTTTTAAGGAATATAAAAGTGGATAAGTCTCTGGGTCCGGACAAGATACTCCCTAGGACCTTGAGGGAAGTTAGTGTGGAAATAGCAGGGGGCTCTGACAGAAATATTTCAAATGTCATTAGAAACGGGGATGGTGCATTGCTCATGTAGTTCCATTGTTTAAAAAGGGTTCTAAGAGTAAACCTAACAATTATCGGCCTGTGAGTTTGACGTCAGTGGTGGGTAAATTGATGGAAAGTATTCTTAGAGATGGTATATATAATTATCTGGATAGATAGGGCCTGATTAGGAACAGTCAACATGGATTTGTGTGTGGAAGGTCATGTTTCACAAATCTTATTGAATTTTTTGAAGAGGTTACTAGGAAAGTTGAGGGTAAAGCGGTGGATGTTCTCTATATGGACTTCAGGACTTTGACAAGGTTTCACATGGAAGGTTAGTTAGGAAGGTTCAATCATTAGGCATTAATATTGAAGTAGTAAAATGGATTCAGCAGTGGCTGGATGGGAGACGCCAGAGAGTAGTGGTGGATAACTGTGTGTCAGATTGGAGGACATTGTGTAGCGGTGTGCCTCAGGGATCTGTACTGGGTCCAATGTTGTTTGTCATATACATTAATGATCTGGATGATGGGGTGGTAAATTGGATTAGTAAGTATGCAGATGATACTAAGATAGGTGACATTGTGGATAATGAAGTAGGTTTTCAAAGCATGCAGAGAGATTTAGGCCAGTTAGAAAAGTGGGCTGAAAGATGGCAGATGGAGTTTAATGCTGAAAAATGTGAGGTGCTATATTTTGGTAGGACTAATCAAAATAGGACATACATGGTAAATGATAGGGCATTGAAAAATGCTGTAGAACAGAGGGATCTGGGAATAATGGTGCATAGTTCCCTGAAGGTGGAATCTCATGTGGATGGGGTGAAGAAAGCTTTTGGTATGCTGGCCTTTGTTAATCAGAACATTGAGTTTAGGAGTTGGGATGTAATGTTGAAATGGTATAAGGCATTGGTAAGGCCAAATCTGGAGTATTGTGTCATCGAATTATAGGAAAGATGTCAATAAAATTGAGAGAGTACAGAGGAGGTTTACTAAGATGTTGCCTGGGTTTCATCTCCTAAGATACAGAGAAAGGTTGAACAAGTTGGGTCTTTATCCTTTGGAGCGTAGAAGGTTGAGGGAGGACTTGATAGAGGTATTTAAAATTATGAGGGGGATAGATAGAGTTGAAGTGGATAGGCTTTTTCCATTGACAGTAGGGAAGATTCAAACAAGAGGATATGAGTTGAGAGTTAAAGGGAAAAAGTTTAAGGGTAACATGAGGGGGAACTTCTTTACTCAGAGAGTGATAGCTGTGGGGAATGAGTTTCCAGCAGAAGTGGTTGAGGCAGGTTTGATGTTGTCATTTAAAGTTAAATTGGATAGATATATGGACAGGAAAGGAATGGAGGGTTATGGGCTGAGTGCAGGTCGGTGGGACTAGGTGAGAGTAAGAGTTCGGCACGGACTAGAAGGGCCGAGATGGCCTGTTTCCGTGCTGTAATTGTTATAGGGTTATATGGCTGTTATATGGTAAGATTTAGCATGACATTTAAAATTTTGACCAACTTCTATAGATACGTGGTGGAGAGTATATTAACTAGTTGCATCATGCCACCAGGTCCATAGCAGGTAACACCTTCCCCAACACTGAGAACATCTACATGGAGCATTGTTGCAGTAAAGCAGCAGCCAATCATCAGGGACCCCACCATCCAGGCCATGTTCTCTTCTCACTGCTGCCATCAGGAAAAAGGTACAGGAGCCTTAGGATCCACACCAGCAGATTCAGAACAGTTATTACTCCTCAGCTACCAAGCTCTTGAACCAAAGGGGATAACTTTATTCATTCTATCACTGAACTGTTCCTATAACCCGGGAACTCACTTTCAAGGACTCCTCATCTCACTTTCTCAATATTTGGAATATTGAGAAAATTCTCAATGTTTGGAATGGCTATATCTATTAAGTAATTTGTTCTTTCTTGTTTATCCTGTATTATTAGATCCTAAAGTTTATTATGGACTGTCCTATCTGTAATAACAGATTACTGTAATATAATTCATGGGACACTTTGACTCAATACTGGATCAGGCTTGTACTATAGTGGGGTATGGTGTCATTTAGGAGTTTGGAATTTAAACCAAGATTTTGGTGATTGATGTCTACCACTTGATTGTGCCTGTGTAAGTAATCAGATTGTGTTAAACTGCTGCAGGATCCTGTAATGTACTGGATTGCTTCTGGTTTCTCTTGGCATATTCTGCATTTAACCTTTGAATTTATTGTTCTTTTATTTTGTACTTTTGATAATATTTTGTGTGAACCACTGGTCCTGTATTGCCTCAAGGAACTCTTCTGTTTCTTGTAAGAGGTCTTCAACTCTGAGCCAGATGTTCGATGCTTCCATGTTCCCATTTAGTCTGCTCAGATTGTGGGGATGTCTTCCATGGAGGGTCACGCTCTTGCACTGGTTAACATTTTCTTCTATAGTGATAATTTCTTCATTTTTCTGGGTTGTGCATTCATTGAATTTTGGAAGTGCATACTTCGTTTCAGTATTGCATATGCTTGTGTCGAGTGCTGAATCCTGTTTTCGTTGACGAAAATATATCCTTAGAGGTTTTATCTGACTGTTGTGTATAAGCCTCACACTGGAGATCATAAACAAACTTGGCTCGTTAGCTAACTCTGCT
Source organism: Mobula birostris (assembly GCF_030028105.1). Taxonomy (NCBI): domain Eukaryota; kingdom Metazoa; phylum Chordata; class Chondrichthyes; order Myliobatiformes; family Myliobatidae; genus Mobula; species Mobula birostris. The sequence goes on along the minus strand of NC_092374.1, from coordinate 43,594,825 downwards.
GACAGCCACATGATTCAGCAGTGAGAAGGCCACCTTTCATAAACAATATGTCTAAGATCATTATGATCTGGGATTCAACCAAACAGGAGTGTCGTGATGTTCTGGTTAAAGTAACATCAAATTGAGAGAATGCTGTGTAAATACTGCTCCATGCAAAGTTATCACCGTAAAATTAACAGATCCTACACCGGCATAAAATTATAAAGAAATATATTTACCAAATTTACAGTTACAGAAGAAAAATAGAAAAAGAGCCCATTACAGTTAAACCAGTCCATGGTGCACATAAATGTTGGAGCTTATTTCTGGAGTAGTCAGGAGTGAACCATTTCACTTACACATGAAACATATGGTCTGTGAGAAAGCACCCGCCACAGCCTGAAATTCCCTTGAAGACCATCATGAAATAATTAAAATACCCCATTACAGTTAAGCCAGTCCAATGTACACACAAACTCATTTCTGGAGTAGTCGGGGTTGTACCAGAATTTAAATCAACAGCTGAAGGACTTATTAGACTTCTCACATCTGACAATCCTTTTGCCTATCACCTGTCCAGCTCTTGGCTCCATCCCTCCCCCTCCTGTCTTCTCCTATCATTTTGGATCTCCCCCTCTCCCTCCAACTTTCAAATCCCTTACTCACTCTTCCTTCAGTTAGTCCTGACGAAGGGTCTCGGCCTGAAACGTCGACTGCACCTCTTCCTAGAGATGCTGCCTGGTCTGCTGCGTTCACCAGCAACTTTTATGTGTGTTGCTTGAATTTCCAGCATCTGCAGAATTCCTGTTGTTTGACAATCCTTTTCCTCACTTTGCAGAAGTGAAAATAACTTGACTTTAAAGTCTTCACCCTCAGCTATGTACTATTTGTCTTTAATGTATTGACCCCCAGCTGCATCCACCCTCGCCTCCCCAGACTCTCCATCTTATTGGGCAGCGCAATTTCAGTCATGTCACTGGTAGCCTTCACTAGTGTGACATCCTTACCAGCTGATTGGCCAAAACATCATTCAATCAGTGTAACTTTCCCCAATACTTTTACAGAATTCATCGGGAACTCTAATATCCATCTCACTCAGAACACAAATGTTACTTACTGATATACTCTTTGAATCATACCAAACCTTAATTTCCATGATATCCATAATAAAATACCTTAATTACAGCACATTTCACTTTCCACAAACACTGGTTTAAACACTGGCTTACAAATAAACCATTCAATCAATCCTCAAATAGTACTCACACGATTCCGTATGAGCACCCCACAAATGTAACCCTCTCACGGGGCTTGTACACAAACTTGTCTCATTAGCTAACTCTGCTAACAACCATGTGACTCAACACTGATAAAGCCACCTTCCATAAGCAAGATACGCCTTGGGTCGGTATGATTTTGGGGTTAACCAAAGAAGGAAATTGTGATGTTTCGATTAAGGAACATTGATTGTAGTGAATGTTGTCTAAATTCTGCTCCATGTCGTCGTTGCCAGAAAATTAGCTGATCGTCAAATGGAATTAAATTATAAAGAAATATATATACGTATCAAATTCATAGTTACACGAAAAAAATTAAAAGATCCCACTACAGTTAAACCAGTCCAATATGCACATAAATATTAGAGATCATTTCTGGAGTAGTCGGGGCTCTATCGCTTCCCTCATGTATGGAACCCATGGATTGCATGAAAGCATGTGCCACAGCCTGAAGTTCCCTTATAGATCATCAGGAACTAGCTCTCTCAGCATAATTGGCACTTCCTCTTTGGAGCCATTCATCTGCACAAAGCAACACACACAAAAAGTGCTGGTGAATGCAGCAGGCCAGGCAGCATCTACAGGAAGAGGTACAGTCGACGTTTCGGGCCAAGACCCTTCATCAGGACTGGCCTGCTGCATTCACCAGTATTTTTTGTGTGTGTTGCTTGAAATTCCAGCATCTGCAGATTTCTTCATGTTTGCATCTGCACAAAGCACTTCTTACGACGGGGATTCTCTTTTGAATGGCATACTGCAGCATCTTTTCTTGTGCCCCCTCCACAGCTCCCACTAAAAAAGACCCCAAACCAGACTACTGTCCTTCCAAAAACTGCTCCAGCCCAGCACTCTCCGAAGTTCTACAGGGCAGCTAGCTACAACACATAGCAAGACTACCCCGACTGGCTGACATCACATTCCTAAATTGGACAACATGGTCCTTCATCATTAACCAAAGCCAAACCTCTCTTGCGAGCAGAACATACTGCTTTTACAGGAAAATGCTAAACTAAAATACCTCACTGCAGGACAGTAGAAATCTTACCCAGGGCATTACATATGTAATTTTTTTTTTATAACTGTTATTCTTCTTCCTCCTTCTGTCCTAGGTAGTGTTAGTCTAAGCGCATTCAAGTGTACATGTTTTCTAAAACTTGTCACTTCATTTCTTATTTTACTTTGTAAATTTTCCAGATTAGTTTAAGACCAAGTTATAATGCCAAAAGAATATGGTAATATGGATATAAAAAAAGTGTTTGTTGCCTTTGTTACATTTTTACTATTCAGATCTGTTTGGCAGGTTTTCTTAAGCTTTGAAGTAAAATCTGTTAAAAGTTTCCCCTTGTCACACTTTGATCTATTTTTTTTGCCTCTTGGTATCCCAGATACTTACATGTTCATATTCATCCATCAGTTGTATTGTATCCTGCTGCTTTGTTTTATATTCTATGACCTCTATTGTACCTTTCTTTATGTTTGATGTTCTACTCTTATCTGGTCCAAAGTTTACATTTATGCCTTTCAAAAACAATTCTACTATTTGGTTTAATTGTTTTAGCTTGACTGATGACAGGGTGTATAGTTACAAATTGACCATATATAGAAGGTGTGTCAAGGTATCATTCGTTTTATTGTTTCTGATTTGATACACAGTTTTCATCAGATGCAGTAAGTTACAGTATGAATTTCAAGCTAGACAGAACAAAAGTGGGCTTAGAGAGTTACCCTGGAAAATGCCTTGGTTTATTTTGATAATAGTGTTTGTAATGGATAGGGAAATTATACTATGGCAATGCTTAATCAGACTTGAAGGAATTTCACAGTATTGGGTGTAGTTTATATATATCTATATCTATCTATCTATCTATATATATAACTTCTATTATCTGTGAGTGCGGGACAGAATCAAATGCTTTTTGGTAGTCAATACAGTATAACAATGTGAAAGATTTCTGCTTTTCCACCGGACTTGAGTTAGAATTATGGAATCTATTATCAGTTGTTCTTTACATCCTTTCGTACTCTTACAACATCCATTCTGCTTTTCTGTAAGTATATTATGGTTATCTAAGTGAATGGTGATCAGTTGTGAGATACATGATGTTACAATTTTATAATCAAGTAAAAGGATGATATATAGATGGATCATTTGTGACTTCTCCTCTGGGACAATGTATATCTTGGTCATGTTCCAAAATCTTTCAATTTCCTCTTTTAATTCAGTGTATTTCTGGTGATTTTCACATTGATTTCTGTAAGTTATGTGTGTTTGGAATGGCTATAATAAGTTATTAAATAAGTTGTCCTTGTTTGTTTATCCTGTATATTATATCAATATGGTTATTATGGATTGTCCTATCTGTAATAACTGGTCATAATTTGTGATATTCTAACTTTAAAATGGGATCAGGCTTGTATTTATAGTAGGGTGTGATTTCATTTATATGAGTTTTTCTCTTAAAGCAAGCTTTTGATGAATGATATTTCCCACGTATTTGTGCCTACATAAGTAAACAGATTGTGTTAAACTGCTACAGGATCCTATAATGTGTTGGATTGTTTCAGGTTTTCCTTTGCATTTTATACATTTATCATCTTGACTTGTTGGTCTTTTATTGTGCATTTTTTGATATTTTTTGTGTTAACCTTTAGGTCCTGTATTGCTACAAGGAACCCATCTGTTTCTGAGAAGAGGTCTCCCCAAATCTGAGCCAGGCCTGCAACACTTCCTTGTTCACATCTAGTCTACTCAGATCAGGGCAACTAGTAACTTCCACCTGCCTTTCACATTGGAGTTTTACGCTGAGAAACAAGAATGCAACCAAATAATTTTACATTGGATCCAGAATATGCATTGTAGGAATACCATTTAAATCTGTTGGCAGGAATTCCATTCCTCCATATATGGGCACTGGATATAATACCACCTTTAGCATGTGAATGCTGGCAGACATAAGCATGGCATATAGGAATTGTGTCTGGGGAGAGGTCTGGATTTGACTAATATGCATGCATGGTATTATTTGCTGTTGGGTGATCATAAGACTAATAGCAACTTCCCAGTTTAAGCTGGCACATGTTCATTGATAATTGGTAATTATTTCAGTATTGTCACATGGACCAACAAATAGTAAAAAAAAATATTTTGCATGCCATTCATACAGATCATTCGATACAAAAATGCTGTGAGTTATTACAAAAGGAATAGCAGTAATGGAATAGACTATAAGACCATAAAATATAGGAGTAGAATTAGGCCATTTGGCCCATTGAGCCTGCTCTGCCATTTCATCATGGCTGATCCGACTTTCCTCTCAGCCCAATCTCCTGCCTTCATGTCCTGACCTATAAAGAATTTCAACCTCACCCTTAAATATATATATATATATATATTGATATATATAAAGACTTGGCCTCCACAACTGCCTGTTGCAAAGAATTCCACAAATGCATTATCCTCTAGCTAAAGAAATCCCTTCTCATCTCCGTTCTAAAACAATGCCATGTATTCTGACTATGTGTCCTCTGGTCTTAGACTGTCCCAGCATAGGAAACATCTCTCCACATCTACTCTATCAAAGTCTTTCACAATTTGATAGATTTCAATGAGGTCACCCCTCGTTCTTCTGAATTCTAGTGAATACAGGACTACAACCATCAAACACTCTTCATATGACAAGCCATTCAATCTTGGAATCATTTTCGTTAACCTCTATTGAGCCCTCTCCAGTTTCAGCACACCCTTTCTAAAATAAGAAGCCCAGACCTGCTCAGAGTACTCCAAGTGAGGCCTCACCAGTGTTTTATAAATTTTCAACATTACACCCTTCCTTTTATATTTTAGGCCTCTTGAAATGAATGCTAACATTGCATTTGCCTTCCTTACTACAGACTCAAACTCCAAATTAACCTTTAGGGAATCCTGCACAAGGACTCCCAAGTCCCTTTACACATCAGTTTTATTTTTGTATTTTCTCTCTATTTAGAAGATAGTCAACACTTTCATTTCTTCTACCTATAGACTCCCCAATACTATATTCTATCTGCCATTTCTTTACCTATTCTCCTAATCTAAGTCCTTCTATGGCCTCTCTACCTCCTCAAAACTACTGGCCCCTCCACCTATCTTCATGTCGTCTGCAAACTTTGCAACAAACCTATCAATTCCGTCCTCCAAATCATTAACATATAATGTAAAAAGAATCGGTCCCAACACAGACCTTTGTGGAACACCACTAGTCACCGGCAGTCAACTAGAAAATGTTCCCTTTATTTCTACTCTTTGCCTCCTGCCAATCTTTATTTCTGTCTCTATTTCCTGAGGAGACTGAGGTCCTTTAACATCTGCCGGATGATGCTAAGGATGTTCTACAAGTCTGTGGTGGCCAGTGCGATCATGTTTGCTGTTGTGTGCTGGGGCAGCAGGCTAAGGGTAGCAGACACCAACAGAATCAACAAACTCATTCGTAAGGCCAGTGATGTTGTAGGGATGGAACTGGACTCTCTGACGGTGGTGTCTGAAAAGAGGATGCTGTCTAAGTTGCATGCCATCTTGGACAATGTCTCCCATCCACTACATAATGTACTGGTTGGGCACAGGACTACATTCAGCCAGAGACTCATTCCACCGAGATGCAACACAGAGTGTCATAGGAAGTCATTCCTGCCTGTGGCCATCAAACTTTACAACTCCTCCCTTGGAGGGCCAGACACCCTGAGCCAATAGGCTGGTCCTGGACTTATTTCCTGGCATAATTTAATTTACATATTACTATTTAACTATTTATGGTTTTAGTACTATTTAATTATTTATGGTGCAACTGTAACGAAAACCAATTTCCACTGGGATCAATAAAATATGACTATGACTATGACTATCAGTCATCTTGTTGCAACAGGATAGAAGCTGGCCTTAAACCTGGTGTTGTGTGTTGTCAAACTTCTGGATCTTCTGCCTGATTGAAAAAGTGAGAAGAGAGGATGACCAAAATGGGTGGTGGCTGCTTTCCAGAGGAGTGAGAAATGTAACCAGGGTCCATGGAGGGGAGGTTATTTGTTATGGTGGTCTGAGCTGTGTTCACATCTCTCTGCAATTCCCTGTGGTCTTGGGCAGAGGGATTGCATTAGAATCAGAATCAGAATGAGAATCAGATTTAATATTACAATAAGAAATAAAGTTACATATTAAAATATTAAATTAAGTAAGTCATGCAAAAAGAGAGCAAAAAAAAATAGTGAGGGAGGATGCATGGGTTCATTGACCATTCAGAAATCTGATGACAGAGGGGAAGAAGCTATCCCTAAAACATTGAGTGTGTGTCTCCAGGCTCCTGTACCACCTCCTTGATGGTAGTAAATACAAGATGGCATGTCCTGGCTGATGAGGGTTCTTGATGATGGATGCCACCTTTTTGAAGCATCACCCTTTGAAGATGTCCTTGCTGCTGGGGAGATTAATATCCATGATGGAGCTGGCTGAGTTAGCAATTTCCTACAGCTTTTTCCAGTTCCGTGCAGTGGCCCCTTCCATACCAGACAGCAATGCAACCAGCTAGAATTCTCTCCACAGTGCATCTGTTCAAAATTGCCTCCGAGACGGAGATCACACAGTCACCAGATGCTGCAGGGATTTGCACAGACTGAACAAGAGACCACAAGTTGGTCCATATTGCTGGCACCATGACAAGTACTGATAACTGTGGACAGTTTATTACACTACTACTTCCATCAATCTAGTCCTAGGACATAAGTGCTAACAAATATTATCACAAGAAATCACTGTGAAGTTCCCAAGGGATCCACATAGATAGATTTTGTTGAACAGGTCTCATAAGCAGAGTCTGTATTTCATGGGCACCATTATTGGCACCTATGAAGAGATCTCTGGTTTCTCTGCCAAAAAGAATAGGACTGACAGGATATGAAGATTAAGGGGATTGGTGTATGTAGGTCAGAAAATTTGAGAATGGTAATTCTTGTACTGGAATGTAGGCAAAGGATTAAATTTTATATCCCCTTGAGCCTAATTTGACATTAAATGATGAAGATTCATAGAGTAATAAAGTATCTAATCTAACCCTATTTTTCAACATTTGTCCCATGACCCTTGAAACATTTCCAATCTAGTACTTGTTAAACTATGTTTTACAGCATAACTCCATGAATACATAACTAGTATCGGACAGAAGGTACAGCAACAGACAACAGACTCAAGAACAGATACATTCCTTCAGTCATTTAAGTTATTAAGCCAAATGACACAACCTCAATCACTAGAGTGTAGCAACTCTGTGTCCATTTTGATCACTTTGCATTAATATGGACTTGTTTAATTTGTTCTACGGTATTTCTTGTAAAATATTGTGCATGATTAGTGCTTTCCTTGGGAATGCTGTTTAACTGATGTTATATGACTTTGATGCTGTTACCAGAAAGTTCTTTTCAATTCATCTGTGTGTACATGCACAGATGACAATAAACTCAATTTTGTCTTTGACTTATGACATACTCCATTTGACTTCAAGCTTATTTTACAAAAAACACATTTTGGGAAATGGAATTATTTCTGTCCTTGGTACGCAGGACTGTTTTGGAACCACTGTCGAAAGGCTTGACTTTATTTGTTAGATTCAGCTCTGACCCTAGACTCCATACAAGCAGAGCATATGATTTTCTTCAAAGTCACCTAAAACAGTCAATTAAGGCTTTGCTGGATTTTCCAAACTCCAGCCTCAACAAATGTAATGTCTTGTCAAGCAGACCTTTGAGATTCAGGTATTATTTGGTTATATCTGTGTTTTGCGCAGGAACAGAATCAGAATAAGGTTTATTATCACTGACAGACTGTGTGTTGTGAAATAGGTTGTTTTACTGCAGCAACACAGTCAATATGCAAAAATACTCTAAATTACAATAAGAAATATACAAAAAATAAAAAGTGGTGCAAAAAAGGGAGCAAAATGGTGAGGCCGTGTTCATGGACTGTTCAGAAATCTGATAGTGAAGGGAAAAAATCTGAGAACTCACGGACGCCAAATGTCTCTACAGTGTGTGATGCCCAGAAATGCTGACTGTAATTCTTGTGTAGTCTTACCAGGATCTTCTAAAGCTGTTACAAGCTTCCACCCTCTTGTACTTCAGTACGTGGTTAGAAAGGGTAACTTTCCATTAGCCTTTTGTATTCATGCCTTTAGCAAGAACACATAATTCATAGTGAACAAAAATTGACTGAAAAAAATTGACTGATAATTGACTGAAATTTCTATCCCAAGATGCCGCAGGGAGGCTGATGTCAGTGCTGACCCTTTCAAACATGGTTTCAGCAGGAAAGCAAATGCTCAAGACTTAGTACGTACAAACACAAGCATTTGTTCTGCATCCCTGCAATGTGAAATGTCACCAGAAGTTACAAGTCTTCATTTAAATAACAAGATGCCTCTCACATGGTTACGTCTGTCCCAATAGACATGAGGTAGTGTAAATCCCAGGGGAGAAAACCTCGTCAACAGATTTCAGAACATCCATTTAAATTCATTTTGTTTTCCATTAAAACCTTTTTGTTGTGCTGATGATTACTTAACAAACATTCCAGTGTTGGCCAGTCCAGGGTCTTATAGCAGGCAAATAGGATAATAATATTGCAAACAGAAGGAAGATTACACCCATAATTATTGTCCTTGGGATGTGTTTGGGATCATAAAATGAAGAAGGTTAAAGAAAGATTTTTGGGAGGAGGGAACAAACCCGTATGTAAGAGTTATTTTAAGTAAAATGCGAAAATCTTGAGTTTGCCTACTTTGAAATCTATTTGCCATAAATATGTTTTCATTTTGCAACCCCCTCAGTGGGCTCGTTTGCAAACTTGGCTTGTTAGCCAGCTCTGCTAACAGGCATGGGCTCAGCGGTGAGAACAATGAACAATGGTCTGCGTGAAAGCACACACCACATTCTGAACTTCGCTCAAAATCCATATCAGACAAATGGCCTCACTCTCAGGAGTATTGGCCCTTCCTCCTTGCAGCCATTCATCTGCACAAAGCACTTTGTGCACCAGGGATGCTCCTTCCTATGGCATTCTCAGTATCTTCCCTCCTGTGTCCTCTGCAGCTCCCACCCTAAAAGACCCGTGAACCATACTGTCTGTCACCAAGCCTCTCTAGAACTTTATTCTGATTGGCTGAAACAACATTCCTAAGTGGAACAGCAGGGCTCTTATCTCTAGCTGTAACTAAAACATTCTACCAGCAGGACACTCTGCTTTTGCAGAAAACTACTGAAATGAAATACCTACAACATAGCAGTATATATCTTAACTAGGGCATTACAATTTTAAAAAATATTTTTGACCTGTTATTCAGCTTACTCTATCATCTACCAATGTGACATTGTTAAACCTAGCTATATGACATTCTATGATGTGCAGGTCTCCTTCAGACCAAAGACACACTCAAATCACCAGCTTCTTTTGGAAAACTCTATCAGATATGGCTGCAGAGACACATGTAGAATTGGTAATCCCTGTTTCATTTGCTATAATGTCTGTTCTTCCTGCAGACTCTTCTCTGTACATATTTTAGGTACATTGGTAGTCTTACTGCCTGTGATCCAAAGGATCTTTCCTCCGACATATCCACATGACATGCACCACATTAGAACCTCCTTACAGATGTTCAGATAGGATGAAGATTCCTCATCAGCTTTTTCCTCAAAGAACAATGGCAGGAATTCCTATATTATTCATCGGGAGACCTTCTATCTCATTATCCAACTCATTTGTAAGCAGTTGTAGTCCTTCAATCACATTTAAAAGCATTGAACTTGAACCTTGACTTAATCATGAAGAAAAACAACAAATCTGGCACAATGTATTGGGGAAAATTCAATACTAATCACAGGAAATAATATTTCAGTGCATATTTGATTAATCAATGGAACACGTGCCCTAGAGAAACAACAGAAAAACTCCATTGAATTTATTAAAATGCAAATTAGATGGCTTTCTTTAGAAAAATATTACTATCGGAATGATTTCAGACACAGTCAATGCTAAATATAACATGCGTAGCCCAGTGAGTATGTGGCTTTGCACCAATTTCACAAACACTCTCTGACACAATATCCTCTCCCATGGCTGAGTTTATTACAAGTTTACTGATAGAGTTCAAAGTAAGTTTATTATTAAAGTACATATATATCACATGTAGAATCCGGAGATTCATTTTCTTGTGGGGATACACAGTAAATCCAAGAAACACAATAGAATCAATGAAAGACTGCACTCAATGGGACAGACAAACAACCAAAGTTCAAAGGACAACAAACTGAGCAAATGCAAAAAAGAGAAACAACACATAATAAATAAACAATGAATATTGAGGGCGTGAAGTGAGGAGTTCTTAAAAGTGAGTCCATAGTTTGTGGAAACAGTTCAGTGATGAGGTGAGTGAAATTATCCACGCTGGTTCAAGAGCCTGATGGTTCAGCAGTAATAACTGTTCCTGCACCTAGCGTTGCAAGTCCTGGGGCTCCTGTACCTTCTTACTGATGGCAGCAATGAGAAGAGAGCATGGCTTGGATAATGGTGGAGCTAGATGATAGATGCTGCTTTGCTGTGACAGTGCTCCATGTAGGTGTACTCCGTGGTGGGGAGGGCAGTGGCATCATCAGCAGACTTAAATATGGCATTGGAGCTGTGTATATTCTCACAGTCATAACTATAAAGCGAGTGGAGCAGGGGGCTAAGCACACAGACTTGTGATGCACCTGTGCTAATGGAGATTGTGGAGGAGATGTTCTTGTTAATTCAACCAGACTGGTTCTGCAAGTGAGGAAATCAAAGATCCAGTTGCACAAGTAGGTATGAGGCTTGAAGCTTATTGATTTGTTTTAAGGAGATGATAGTACTGAATGCTGAGCTGTAGTCAATGAAGTGTATGCACCTTTGCTGTCCGGATAGAGTGAAGAGCCAATGAAATCTCATCTGCAGGTGACCTGTTGTGATGGTAGGCAAATTGAAGCAGATCCAAATCATTTCTCAAGCAGGAGTTAATATGTTTGATCAATAACATCTCAAGACATTTCATCACAGTGGATGTAAGTGCTACTGGATGATAGTCACTCAGGCAGGTTACTACGTTCTTCTTTGGCACCAGTATAATTGAAGCCTGTTTGAAGCAGGTGGGTATCTCACACTGCCGAAGCGAGAGGGTAAAGGTTTTGGTGAATACTCCAGCCAGTTGATCAGCATAGGTCTTTAGTACTGGCCAGGTACCCATTTTGGTCTGGATGTTTTCCATGTATTCACCCCCCTGACGGATGCTCTCACGTTGGCCTCAGAGACTCAGATCACAGGGTTATCAGGGGCTGTTGGAGTTCATGAAGGAGCCTCCATGTTTTGATGATCAAAGCAAGCAATTGGGACTTCATCTGGGAGGGAAGCCTCGTTGTCACCTATTGTTACTTTGTTGGTAGGAGGGGATAGCGCTCAAGTCCAACCACAGCTGTCGAGCATCCTTCAATGATTCAAGCTTGGTCCAGAATTGCCACTTGGCACATGAGAAGGGTTTCCTAGACCTCTTGTATTTAACTTGGTCGCCAGACCTGAATGTCACTGATCTGGCTCTCAGCAGATTGTGGATCACTTGGTTCATCCAGGGATTCTCATTAGATTAGATTCAACTTTATTGTCATTGTGCCGAGTACAGTTACAAAGCCAATGAAATGCAGTTTGCACCTGACCAGAAATGCAAAGAATAGAATTATTTACAACATAACTGCGAATAAAAATTAAGTGCTACAGCACAAAAATATAAAAGTAGTGAAACAGTACAATATAGGTGCAATCCTGCTTAGCGCTGTGATGTGAGGTTCAACAGGGTCACAGCCTCAGGGGAGAAGCTCTTCCTGTGCTTGCTGTATCACCTACTGGATGGGAGAAGAGTAAAAAGTCCATGGTTAGGGTGAGATGCATCCTTGATAATGCTTTTCGCCCTGCCCAGGCAGCGTTTATGGTAGATGTTTTTAATGGTGGGCAATTGGGTGCCAATAATCCACTGGGCAGTTTTCACCACACGCTGGAGTGCTTTGCAGTCTGATACGGGACAATTGCCATACCACACTGAGATGCAGTTGGTGAGTATGGTCTTAATGGTACAGCGTAAAAGTCCGTCAGTATCCAGGGACAGAGGTGAGCTTTCTTGATGCCCTGCAGGAAGTAAAGGTGCTGTTACGCCTTTTCTGATCAGGATGGAGGAGTTCAGGGACCAGGTGAGACACCAAGGAATTTGAAGCTTGATACACGCTCTACTACAGCTCTGTTGGTGAAGATGGGGACGTGAGTGTGGGTCCTAGCGTGCCTGAAGTCCACAGTGATCTCCTTGGTCTTCTGGGTGTTAAGGGCCAGGTTTTTGTCGGCGTACCACACGGCCAGATGCTGGACCTCATCGCTGTAGGCCGCCTCGTCATCCCCTCTGATCAGGCCAACCACCGTGGTGTCATCTGCGAACTTGATTATGGAGTTAGAACCATGTACAGGAACGCAGTCATAGGTGAAAAGGGAGTACAGAAGAGGGCTCAGACTAAGAAGAGGGAAGACGAAGAATGATTTTGTTTTGACACAGTCATCTACAACTGTTTTTATAAAGTCAGTGACAATATGGTGTTCTCGTTCAGTTCCTCTGATAAGTCCTTGACCACGACCCAGTCTGCCAACTTGAAATAAGCCCACAGCCGCTTCTTTGTCTCACGTGACCAATCTTCATTTACTTATCACTGGAGCATTGCTTTTTAGCCTCTGCCAGTACGCAGGTAGGAGTAGGACAGCTATATGATCAGATTTCCCAAAATGCGGTAGACATTCCTAATGCTGGTATAACAGTGGTTGAGTGTGTTGGGACTCCTGGTGGTGCAGGTGATAAAAAATGCGCAGAGCTTTCTTCAAACAAGCCTGATTGAAGTCCTTCACAATGATTTGAAAGGTGTCAGGGAAGGCTGCTCTTGTTTGCTGATTGCAGCACTCAATACTTCAAGTGCTGCTTAACATTGGCCTTTGGTGGTATGTAAACTGCGGTCAGGATCTCAGCTTGATGTGTGCAAAAGGTTATGAAAATTATAAACGTGCAAGGTTTAAGCACCTACACAGAAAATACAAAAAGATCATTGCCAATCACTGCTATTTAAAATTTGAACTAACCATGGCAAAGGCTAATTAAAGCTCAAATACTCATTTTTGTGTGAATTGGATACAATCTGAAAGCAAAGAAATGACCTATCGAATAGAAAGTGAAGATATGATGCTAGCTGTACTCTGCTGGCAGGAATGGACAAGCCAACTAAATTGAGAGAAAACTGCATTTGGTGGAGATTTTAAGTAAGAGGAGCAAGTGTTGGAATGTTCAGCAGATTAGACAGCATCTGAGGGAGGAGGAGCAGGTAATTCTGTTTCTCTCTCCACTGAAAGATTCTGCAAATTATTTCCAGTATTTATTGTTGTTCCTATGAACAATTAAATAACAAGTATTATTTATTCTCTTCAATTTTCTTTTTAACCAAGGGAACAGCAATTTGGTTAAACAAGGCCTACCATTATCCTTGGTAAGGCCTCCATATTGCCAGCTTATTCATGTTTTGGGGAGTCGCTGTGCTCCCAAGCCCTTACTCTCTTGCCGTGACTTTGCTCCAGGAAAATTTCTGCACCAGAGCTTCTTCGGGATGGTGTGCTCCACATGTGCTTCTAACTATTAATAATCCAGATTAGAATGAAAACTGGACCATGGAACACTCCATTCCTTTGTCAGAGAAGCAATTCACAGAGGACACTGATGTTGCTGGGTTGCCCTCCTCAGACTGCTGTTGAGATGGGAAATGTGTATGTTGCCTGTCTTCAGTCCGTTTAAATGGAGTAAGCAATAAACTATCAGAGCTACCTTTATTTTTTTTTCTCTCATTCCCACAGACATATGCAGAAATATACATCTGTCTCTGTTGAACGATCAGCTTTAGTGTTGTCAGGTTCACTGAGAAAGTAATATATTTTGCACTTCATAAATGACAGTTTAATACTCATCACGGGCTGTTTTCAAGATCTCATCAGTATGAAGGTTTCTGGATTATTTGGCATGGAGGAGAGAAGGCCTCATTCTATGACAGCCAGCCAGAGAGCTCAGCAGAACTGTCACAACAATTAGGGACATATCTGTCCAGCAATGTTTCAGTAATGAACCCCTGACAGTACCAAGAGAATACAGTTTGGAACTAATGATTCAACCCAACCTGCCACACGTGAAATCAACTCTGTACTTGAGTAAAATGAATTACAGATGGAGCTTTGTTTGGTTATTAATTCCGAAAGTATTATTAAAATGCTGTCTTCAGTGTCACAGTCCCTAGGTGCTGTTACCTTTTCTCATATGTTCTACTTTGCTGTTAATATACAGCAGCACAAAGATTGCAGTGTCTTCCATTAATTCTTGTATCCTTACTGAGATGTGATGCCTGAATAATTAAGATATTTATGCAGAGAAACCCTTACTTGGATTGTTATTTCCAATGCTATCATTCAAATCTGCAGTTCAAAATTAGGGAATCAGCAAAACATCTGCAAAAACTATAACTGTAAATATTCAAAGATATTAAAGTTGAAAATTACAAAGGTTTCTGGACCAATCAATTTGAGAAATTAAGCAGTAGAAGTACGCGACTGAATTTTGGTGTTGACGTAACCTTCCTGCTTTTCTAAACCTCCAGTAACTGGGCTATCTTGAACTGACTGATAACCAATGATAGAAACCATAGGATCCACCAGTCACCAGCCACCTGGACCTTGGCACCTATTGGAATTCACAGATGCTGAATCGAACATGGAAGTCCTGGAGGAGCTGAAGATCAGAGGCTGGAGCTTCAGAACTTCTTCCCTGCCTTTGGGTTACCACCCAGCCTAGTGGCGGTGTGTTGGGGATCTCTTGGGGAGGGGAGTTGGACCCACAGTTCTTTAGCTCTCAGCCTTTCTCCAGGCCAAGTCATTCCACAAAATGTGAATTCATTCATCTGAATAGAATCACTCCCACTGTGCTTGAACTATCATTTCATAGATGTTCCACACTTGATGATAGTGGTACTAACAATCTTCTTCAAGGGACCCTAAAATGATTGAACAGTGAATTGACCAGGGCTTCCACCTTCTTTATCACACCTCTGGAGCAGAAAGAATTCAAATAATTGTACCTATTTTCTGTTTGTTCTAAATTAATGTATCTGATTATATTACCAACAAATAATTGAAGATTATTAGTTATCTCGAGAAGGTCACAAAACCAAAGTCAGCTTCTCTTTTTCACACAATTAGACAGAAGTTGAAGACATAAGAGACGGAAGGTGCTGGGATCAAGAGAAATACATAATCTGCTGAGGAACTCAATGGATCAAACAGCATCTGTAAGGAGAAAGGAATTCTTCTAGCAGGTTGTTAATTGGGAATTTGTAGGATAATATAATCAAACAACAAAGGAAATTTTAAAAAATACTCCAACCTATTGTGCACCCATTGATCTGTCCAACGATCTGTAATAAGACACATTTACTTGCTATGACTGCACTGCAAGTTTTCCTTTCTAAGATAGTCCTTAGTATCTACCACATGTCGATGAAGTGCAGTTGCCAATAAGGGCAGCATTTCTGCTTACAAAATATTCCAGAGATTCTCAGGCAGCAGCCAAATCTCATCACTAGTGATGCTATGTTTCATTCTAGCAATTACCCACATTAGAAATTAACACTGAACCTCATAAAAGTGTGAAACCCCCTTTTACTGGGAGTCTCTGGAAATGCCCCTCGTTAGCCCCTCGCAACATCTGCAGCGAGAACCTACCTGTCACTGGCTTCATACGTCTCGGGAGTATATGACATTTGTCTCGCCAAATCTGTTGGTTGGGATTTCTCACCCAGTTTGTGTGAATGTTGTGTGATTTACTGCCCTGCAATAGTTATCTCTGTGGTCAAGAAGTCATATGGTGCTTTGGCCTTCATCGACCGTGGGATTGAGTTTTAAGAGCTGTGAGGTAATGTTACAGCTATATAGGATCCTGGTCAGACCCCACTTGGAGTACTGTGCTCAGTTCTGGTGACCTCACTACAGGAAGGATGTGGAAACCATAGAAAGGGTCCAGAGGAGAATGTTTCCTGGATTGGGGAGCATGCCTTATGAGAATAGGTTGAGTGAACTCAGCCTTTTTTCCTTGGAGTGGTGGAGGATGAGAGGTGACCTGACAGAGTTGTATAAGATCATAAGCCTTGATTGTGTGGATCGTCAGAGGCTTTTTCCCAGGGCTGAAATGGCTAACATGGGAGGGCACAGTTTTAAGGTGCTTGGAAGTAGGTACAGAGGAGATGTCAGGGACAAGTTTTTTATGCAGAGAGTGGTGAGTGCATGGAATGAGCTGCCAGTGATGGTGGTGGAGGCGGTTATGATACAGTCTTTTAAGAGACTCCTGGATAGGTACATGGAACTTAGAAAAATAGAGGACTATGGGTAACCCTAGGTAATATCTAAAGTAAGTACATGTTCGGCACAGCATTGTGGGCCAAAGGACCTGTATTGTGCTGTAGGTTTTCCTATATTTTCTACATTTTCTATGTTTTAATAGACTGTCGACATGAAATAACAGATCACACGCTGCATACAATTATAAGGAAGTATATTTGTGAATATTATCTTAAACAAAGAGTTAGTAAAGAAAAGAAAGCATGAAAAACAAAATGGGCCCATTATAATTGAATAGGATGGAGCTCAAATGTTCCAAAAGCCTTTTTCACCAATCCTTGGTAGTCCTCTGTGTCTTGGATACATCAAATTGTGTTTTCCCACCAGATCAAATCCTACAATTGGTTCCCTCCAGCGTCTTCTCTCTTCATCTCCTGCTGAACCATGACCAAGGTCCACCTTAGTGTCCCTTACAAAACCCATCCCCCAGTATTCTCTAGAACCTTCTCCCAATTACACCACCCTAATTGGATGACACACATTCCTCAGCATCCCTGGTCTTCAACAGTAACCCAAACAGTCTGAAAGCAGAAAAGGCTGCTCTTACAGAACAGCATAGCAGTAAAAATGTGAACCAGGACATTACAGGTGATAACAAGTTTTTCTATACAGGATACAGATATGATTGCAGAGAAAGTACTGGGGTTGCAAAAGGACCTGTCTTCATTGCAGACCATAAAGAAAAACTCAAATTTACTTCAGAAAACTACCACTCAGATTTCTAAGAAAATACCAAAAGGAAAACGTCATTTTATATAGTACCTTTCATAGCCCTAGGTCATCTCAGAGTGCTTTACTGTCAATTAAGACATTACAGTCTCAATGATTCCATCCCATATACCAATCCCATAAAGCATAATAAGTGCTTTCTTGGTCAGAATAAATCTCCCTAATGTTCAGAATTAACATACCTCCAATATTTTATCATATACTCACATAGTTTATTCAGAAATGTGAACTGAGTTAAATTTTGTCCTTACGCCTGCACTAATGACTACCCTGCTGCTTCAGCATGGCCTGAGTTGAGATGTTGTTTGCCAGCGCTTGACGACAGATATTTTCCAACATTTCCATGAGTTATTAGAAGTCTGGAACAATTAGAATGTCAGTTAACTGTTAGGTTGAGTAATTGGAAGAAAAGGGTGAATGGACTGTTGGATTTATTAGATGGCTAATCTTGCTAAAACGTAAGTCTTATGATGAAGGTGATAATTATTTGACATTAGCTAACAATTGCAGCAATTGTTCTTTTTTAGCTGACCTGCAGAATGAGAACATCATAGGCAAAGCCTATGTGTATTATCCATCCCTAAAGAAGATGTTGAAATGTCCTGCTCAGGAGTCACTCAGATTTCCACACATTTGGGCAGGAAATTCCAAGATTTATGTCTAGAATCCATATCACCATAAGATATAGGAGCAGAATGAGGCCATTTGGCCCATCGAGTTTGCTCTGTCATTTCATCATGACTGATCCAATTTTCCTCTCAGCACCGATCTCCTGCCTTCTTCCCATACCCCTTCATCACCTTCTTGGCCAATCAAGAATCTGTCAGCCTCTGCCTTAAATATATATAAAGGTTTGGTCTCCACAGCAGCCTGTGGCAAAGAATTCTATAGATTCACCAGTTTCTGGCTAAAGAGGTAGAGTTATAAAGATCTACCTCACAGAAATAGGTCCTTTAGCCCAGCTAGTCCATGCTGAACTGTTACTCTGCCTAGTCCCATTGAACTGCACCTGGACATTCTCAGCCCAATGCACTTACTGATTCACACTTCTCTTAAATACACGCATCCACCACCTTCACTGGCATCTTATGCCACACTCACTCTATGCTTTGAGTGAAGAAGTTGCTCCTCAGGTTCCCCTTAAATATTTCACCTTTCACCCTTAACTTATGACCTCTAGTTCTAGTCTTACCCAACCTCAGTAGAAAAATGCCCGCTTGCATTTACCCTATCTGTACCCTTCATAACTTTGCATACCTCTGTCAGATCTCCCCTTATTTTCCTATGTTCCAGGAAAAAAAGTTATAATCTATTCAACTTTTCCCTAAAATTCAGGTCCTCAAGTCCCAGCAAGATCCTGTAAATTTTTCTGTAGTCTTTCAATATTATTAATATTTTTCCTGTAGGTAGGTGGCCTCACTGAAGTCTTATACATGTTCAACATAACATCCCAACTCCCACACTCAGTATTCTGATTTATGAAATCAAATGTGCCAAAAGCTCTTTTTACAGGCATAGCTACCTGTGATGTCAGTTTCAAGGAATTATTGATCTGCTTTCCCAGAACCCTTTGTTTCACCACACCCTTCAATACCCTACAGTTCACTGTTTAGGTTGTAACCGGTTTGACCTCCCAAAGTGCAACACCTCACATTTATCTGCCATTTTTCAGCCGATTTTTCCGGTTAAGCCAGATCTAGTTGCAAGCTTTGCTAACCTTTATCACAGTCCACTATGTCCCCAGTCTTGATGTCATCCACAAATTTGCCGATCCAGTTTAGCACATTATCATCCAAATCATTGATAGAGATAACAAACATTAATGGACACGGCACCAATCCCTGCAGCACACCAATAGTTACAGAGCTTCAGTCAGAGAGGCATTCTTGATGAGCCTCCCTAGTTGACTTTATCAAAGGCGTCACTAAAGTCCACGGAGACAATGTCTTTGAAAATCTCTATAAGATTGGATAGACATGACCTACAACACACAAGGCTACATTAACTAGCCCCACTCAAGCCCTGTCTATCTAAGTAGTTACATATCTTGATCCTGAGAATACCTTCCATATTTCACCCACTACTGATGTCAGGCTCATCGGCCGATAATTTTGCAGCTTTTCTGAGAGACTTCCCTGAGCAACAGAAAAATATTAGTTATTGTCCAATCTACCGGCTCTTTACCATGATTAGGGATGTTTTAAATACCTTTGCTAGGGCCCCTGCAATTTCTGTACTGGCCTCCCAAAAGGGCTGAGTGGAAACCTTGTCAAGCCCTGAAGACTTTTGCCCTCCAATTTACCTCAAGAGAGTAAGCAGCTCATCTTCAGTGATCTGGATAATGTCGATGACCTCACTACTGTATTGCCTGAGTCCTCTATGTCTGCCTGTTGAGTAAACACAGACGCAAAAAAATCTATTTAAGATCTTCTCTATCCCTTTCAGCTCCATGCATAGATGATCATGTAGATCTTCATCTGTACCAAATTTGACTTTTGCTATCCTTTTGTTCTTAATATAAATGTAGAAGCCCTTGGGATTCTCTTCCACCAGATATTTCTTTACATCATAAGGAACAATTGAACTGGCCCATTTTCTGGTGATACTTGTTTTAGGAGGATATTGAAGTGGATCATTCACAGAGCGAGTTACAACATTCAAAGTTCTTGATACTATATTCACTGATGATAAAGCTGTGTACATCAACTTCTAGGCCATCTTTCCTTGAAGTTAAATTGCACAATTATAGTCAGCTCCTGCACCATCAACATCATGGAGATGTTGTTTGTCTCAATACATAGCCACCAGCTTTTGAGTCAAGCTTAGAATTTTGCTTTGTGCTCTACAGTATTTCACTTCTTGGAAAAGGAGGTAAACAAATCATAATTAGCCCCTACTTTGGTGATGCTTGCTGCAAATTCAGAAATCTGGGTAACTCAATGGGTCAGGAGGAGACTCAGACCATCTACCTAGAGTGTTTGCAGGGCCACATCTGGACATCCATCTACAGATTCTCAGCAGGCAGTATCTACAGAAATGAATAAACAGTCGATGATTTGATCCTGAAGAAGGGTCTCAGCCTGAAATGTCAACTGTTTATTAATTTCCATAGATGTTGCCCGATCTGCTGAGTTCCTTCAGCATTTTGTGTGTATTGCTTTGGACTTCCAGCATCTGCACACTTGCTCATACTTATGATTATCGGCAGATTCTGCCTCCTTATTTAAGGAAGGATACATTTGCTTTGGAAATAGTTCGGAGCATCAGTTCATGGGATGAAGAGTCTGGCATTATAAGGACATAGAACACAGAACACTTCAGCACAGGAACAGGACCTCCAGCCTAAAATGACCATGCCAAGCATGGTACCAAGTGAAACCAAATTTGATGCCAAATTGGGTTTAATGTAGCATATGCTTACAACACCAGTGACCCAGGTTCAATTCCCAATGTTGTTTGTAAGGAGTTGGTACATTCTCCCCATGACAGTATGTTCCTGTTCCTGTTCTGTACTTCTCTACGTTCCAAACGAAGTGAACATTTTGCAGAGGTATGATTTTTCATTAATTTTACATTCCTAAATACTCTTTAAAATAAGTATTTTAGTTTTTATTTTAATTGACTTTCTTGTTTAACTATTTGTAATGAGCTGACAAAGATCAGTTCTATAATAGGTATCATAGGAGCATAAAACTACAGTAGAAACAAGCCCTGTCTTCTGGGACTGGGTTCAAAGAAGCTCAATTTTCCATCACATGAAGCTGAATCATTTGTACATGCATCAGGAAGTGTGAGTTGAAAAGAAAGTAAAGTTTTATATTGATTTATTTACTTTTATGTCCACACAAACTCTACAATATCCAACTTTATTGCATATCTCAAATTTTTATGAGTGATTTTTGAATTCTCTACATGTGAATTTCCATTACCCAAGTGGCTGTAACACAGGGGTCACCTGCAATACAAGTTTAGCATATGGGAAACTGTTTTCAATGGATTTTATATTAGTGAAGTGAGAAGCATTCACATGGACAAGCAGAGATAGGTGATTGATGAAGCTTGGAACTGAAAGTTGTGTGCACAAATCATTTAGTAGAAAGTTACCAACTAGAACTTCTTGGCTGGAAAATAAAGGGAAATTGCACAAAGGCTGTGTTAGACCATTAAGTGTCAACATAAAGAAAAAAGCAAATTTGAAGTTAATACTGGGTACATGTTTCTGAAAGGATGGGCTGTAACACCTTGAAAATTATTTGTCCAGCTGAGCTCTGCAAAGTTCTTTATTTTCTAACAGAATTGTTTTGATGATGATAGTGAGCTTCTTTCTATTTTATGATCTTTCTATTGACATAATGGATGGACAACCTTCTCCATAAGTTTGGCTTCAATTTCTTTGGATGCTGATGTTATGGTACAAGTACAATCTTGCTCACATTTACAGCACTCTAAGAGTTCCTGGGTAAAATATCGCAGAATAATCTCCGAAGGTAGTCATTAGGAAGTAAAGTTATCCATTTACAGAACATTTCTGATGTTTCAGACATCCCTGTATTAGACTGGAAAGAGCAGATGTATGCAAGTTATGTTACTGTTTTCCGAATGTTATTGCTGGCACATCCTCCAAGAGGACCACAAGATTGTTGTAGGGTTTGGAGGCTTGCATACCTTAATGACCCAGAGAACTAAGTTGGCTGGAGTCAGGGCCTGTGCTTTGACTCTTGTTAGGGTCACCCATGCCAAACAGGTCAATGGATAGAAGCAGTCTAAGAATGGACCGCCTGTCCTTCATGTTTAGTGGTTCAGTTCAGGTCTAGCAACCCTGAATGATCAAAACATAAATTGTTTTGGAAACAGCAATGGAGAATCCTATACCTGCGTGTGATTGTATTCTTGAGTTTCCACCCAGGTTTTGCAGTAGTGAAAACTGAGAGGAAGCTACGGGCACAATGAAGGAAGCCCTGAACACCACCAAGATCAAGACCAAAATTCATCTTTGGAATGTATGAACCACATACAGTGCAGGTGTAACCCTCAGGCTCAGCCAGCATGTGCAACACGCACAACACACTGGAGGAGCTTAGCGAGTCAGGTAGCATCCATGGAAACGAACAGCCAATGTTCGTGCTAGCTTGCCAGTAAACGGACAACGAACACGGATGCTGCCTGACCTGCTGAGTTTCGCCAGCGTGTTGTGCGTGTTGATTTGACCCCAACATCTGCAGAGTAATTTGTGTTTATGGTTCAGCCAGCATGTGCTTGTTTAGCAGAAGACAACCTCTGGCCCAGCCAAACTGAGAAATCTCGTTTGTGTGGATGCTGCGTGATGTGTTGCCCGGTTACAAATCTGAACCACAAAATATCAGACAGTACACCATACGCAATTTAATGATTGAACTTTATAAATCTTAATCTGACAATAGGATGAGTAAAGAAAATTTTAAAAAGGGGCCCACTTTAATGAAACAGTCTGATGTGCACGTTGGAGCTCACAGATTCGTCCATTCATTT
Source organism: Mobula birostris (assembly GCF_030028105.1). Classification (NCBI taxonomy): domain Eukaryota; kingdom Metazoa; phylum Chordata; class Chondrichthyes; order Myliobatiformes; family Myliobatidae; genus Mobula; species Mobula birostris. The sequence continues at coordinate 43,571,797 of NC_092374.1, read as the reverse complement.
CCCATTGACCTCGTCAGAGTGTCGCTGACTGTCGGACCCTCGCTCCCAGTCCACTCCGTCCGCCGGTCTACCAACTCTTTCCATTCGTGTCTTTGTGCTGACAAAAGACCACAAAATCCCTGCTCCCAGACCCACAAGAAAGAATAAAGTGTCTCTCATTGGATAGTACACATTCCAAAGCCCCTGTTATCTCTAGTCATAACCCAAACATTGCTGCTGCAGTGAAACATTACAGAGAGGTCATTACATTAGCAGTGAAACCTTACAGTCTGTTTACTAGCAAGCCAACACAAATAATTTCAGAACTATGACATTACAACCCACGTATCCTGGGCATCAGTGAAAGCAGATGGACAGAGTCTGACACCCAAAAGGCAGCAAATGGTGTAACACTTTTATAATCAGAAAGGGAAGATGGTCACCATCTTGATAGTGTAGCTGTCATTTTGAAGAAAAACACTGAGAAGAGCTCGCTGAAATGGAAACCAAAGGTAGGCTGATTAGAGTCAGGCTGAAAGGGAAACAAGTGAACATGACTGTGATCCAGTGTTATGCTCCAACTAAAAAAGAGCCATTGATGAAAAGGACGTTTTCTATGAACAGCTGAAATCAGAGGTTGAGTTAACACCATGCCTTGGGAGAACTAAAACATAGAAGTGAGAAACAACAACTCACAATTCACTGGGGTCATGAGCACACATGGATATAGATTGATGAGTAACAATGGTGAAAGATGGTAGGAATTCTGTGCCATCAACTATCTGATCATAGGAGGAGTCTTCTTTCCACTCCATGAAATGCACAAACTGACTTGCTGCTCAACCAATGGACATGACAAACACCAAATTGAGATTCAATGATCAATATCACATGGAGAGAACTGTTGCAGGATGTAAAGGTGAAGAGAGGAGCAGGTGCAAGAAGTGATCAGTACCTTGTTGTAGCAGCACTGAAACTCAATCTGAGAAGTAGTAGGACCAAAACACATGTACAAAGACCTTTTGATTTTGAAAAGCTCAATGGTACCAATGTGAGATCTGCCTTCACCATTCAGCTTAAGAAAAGATTCCAGGCCTTGCAAGATTTGACAAGGATGTCTCGGTAGATGGGATCAACACAACGAGGAAAGGGATTGTCTTAGTCTTCAAAGAGAGCAGTGAGGTTTGTCTAGAATACCAAAGTGGAAAGAATGGATACAGCAAGAGGCATGGACAGCCTTAAGAAGTTAGTGTTAGATGCGAAAATCAACATGGTTAAGGAGAAACTTCAACTAGCATATTCTGAATGAAACACTCTGGTTCCATTGGCTGCGCAAGTCTAGAGAAGACAATCTCCAGCCCCGCCAAATATGTAAGATTGAGTTGCAGGTCCACCCCAAAACTCCCTGTTTGTGTGGATGCTGCGTTATTCAATACCCTGTTACAAATAAGTATCACAAAATAACAGACTGCATACAATTGAACGATTCAGCTTTACAATTCTTAATTTGACTAAATGGTTAGTAAAGAAAAAGCAAAAAAAAGAAAAGGGCCTATTTTAATGAAACAGTCTAATGTGCACAAGTTGGAGTTCATGGTTTTCCCTTTGCCAATCCTCTTTTGATTTCTCCAGGCTTTGTCGAATCATGACTCCACTCTGGGTCGAGACCTATGACTGCTTCTCTCCGGTTTCTTCTCCCTTTATCTCCTGCCGAACAAAATGACCCAGCTCACACCGGTGTCAGGCACACGACATAAAAACACACTCCCTTCATTGGGAGGCTCACTTTCCAAAGCACCCATTATCACTAACCATAATCCAAACACTGCTTCTGCAGAAGGACCATTACGTTAGCAGTACACATCAAAGTTGCTGGTGAACGCAGCAGGCCAGGCAGCATCGTAAGAGAGTAATCTCTTACTAGCTTTTTCTTCAGTTAGTCCTGACGAAGGGTCTCGGCCTGAAATGTCGACTGTACTTCTTCCTAGAGATGCTGCCTGGCCTGCTACGTTCACCAGCAACTTTGATGTGTGTTGCTTGAATTTCCAGCATCTGCAGAATTCCTCGTGTTTACGTTAGCAGTGAAACCTTTCCCAGGGTGTTACATGAAGCTAACAAGAAAATGAAGAGACTTGTAAGCAATGATAAGAGAGTCTACATGGAAGGCTAAAGTAGTAGCCAATTAAGGTGATCGGGAAAATATATACAAGATTTCAAAATTGGTAGGTGGAAAGTTCCAGTGGTCTTTTGAGAGATAAAAATGCTCTGCTTCTGACAACTGAGAAAGAGCAAGAAGCACGATGGGTGGAATATTTCAGAGAATTACTGAATAGATCACCACCAGAGGAAGAACCTGACATATAAGAGGCAACAGAGGGCCTCGACATCAACACAAATCCACCCAAGAAAAAAGAGACTACTGCTGTGATTAAATCATTAAAGAACAGCGAAGCTCAAGGGCATGACAATTTGAACTCCGGCCTGTTCAAAGTTGAACAAGAAGTTGCAATGTCCAACCTACAGCTATTATTCACTATAATCTGTGAATGGGGACAAGTACGCAAGAACTGGACAAAGGGAGATATTGTTAGGATCCCCAAGAAAGGAAAACCAAGTGATTGCAGCAATTGGCATGGAATCACACCTTTGTCAGTGCCCAGCAAGATTCTCACCAAAGTCATTGTCCAACATATTACATATCCTGTTGATGTGTGCTTGAGGAAGGAGCAAGCTGGCTTCAGGAAGAACAGAGGTTGTGTCGACCAGACCTTCACACTGCGTAACATCATAGATCAGTACACAGTGTGGCAGGCACAAATGTATGTGAATTTTCTGGACTTTGTTAAGGCTTTTGATAGCATCGATAGGGAGACCCTTTGGCAAATTCTCAGATCATACGGGATCCCTTCCATAATTGTCCAGCTTATTCAGAGTTTCTGTGCTAACTTCACTTGCACAGTTAGGGACTGCAGTTTGAGCTTTGAAGTCAAGACAAGAGTCAGACAAGGCTGTGTGATGTTGGTGATATTATTTAACCTGGTGATTGACTGGGTTTTGAGACAAACAATGAATGATAAGCAGAAAGGCATTAGGTGGACTCTATTCTCTACATTAGGAGACGTTAACCTTGCAAATGACCTCGCATTACTATCATATGCAAGACAAAACTCAACGCCTGGGTACTTTCGGTGGACAGCTTAGACTCAGAGCCAGCCAGAGGAAGACTGAAACCATGACCCTCAATGTAGCGTCTCCTCCTCCCATCAAGGCATATGGTGTTGACTTACCCAGCACCGGCAGATTCCCCAAACAGGGCAGCATCATTCGGCAGGATAGTGGGACAAAGGACAGCATCCAGTGCTGACTCAGCAACCACAGCTGGGGCACAATGAAGAAGATGGTGAAACAGACAGAGATGGAAGGCCTTCGTTGTTGCGCTAAAGGCCAGTGGCGTAAGAGGCAGTAACTAACTAGCTATTACTGGCATGTTCCCTATGGTGAAGTGTGTTTGCTGACTCCCCTGGCATCATTTGTAACAGCTTCTCTAGAGGTTATCACTTTGCCCAGAGACAGTGCCCAAAGTCTGAAATACATGTTCCTGTAGTTGTGGATATAGTGGTCAGGAGCACCCATAGGCACATGTCTTACATGCAGTCATAGCCTTTGTAGTATCCCATCTACTCAATCTTTGTTTCATTCATAACCAACAGAGGAATGGATGACTGCACACATTTTAACATTGTTTTTATAGTGGCCAAGTCCAAAACATTAATAGATTTGATTGCAATCAGCCTTTATCAGGGCAATACAGTGATGGTGCTGGTGGAGGCACCAGCTGTCAGCTCCAGTGACTTGAGTTTGATCCTGACCATGGGAAATCTCCCTGTAATCTCCGTGACTGCGTTGGATTTCTCCAGCTGCTCCAGTCTCATCTCACATTTAACGGTGGGTTAATTGTCTCTAGTCTGTAGACAAGTGGTAGAATGTGGGGGAAGCTGATGGAAATGTGGGAAGAATTAAAAGGAACAGGATAGATTTGAGTAAAGTGTTTGGCTGACAGCCAGCAGAGACCTAACGGGCTAAGGGACCTCCTGTTTCTGTGCGGTATCTTTCTATTGTTCTATGTGCCAGGCTAAAGTGCAAAACATAACATCTGAAAAAAATAATTTGCTTGCCGGTGAGATTGTTTCCTAGTCACTCATGAATTGCAAGATTGTTGCAAAAGCTTAAACAATTCAACATCATTAAACATCCACCAACAAATTGAACAATATCGAAAGATGCTTCGAATTATGTCAGCTTTAGGAACTTGCCACAGGAAACTTAAAACAATTTGATATATTGAATTAAATGTCACAAAGCGAACATGTCTGTTACTACTCTAGCAGTACCATTTTATGAAAATCTGAAATGAACTGCAGATTGTGAAAACTTGGAACAAAGCAGAAAATGCTGGAAACACTCAGCAGGTCTGTGGAGAGTTAAACACAATCAAAATTTCAGTACTATGACCATTCAGCAGAACTGTAAGCTATTTTATGAATTTTCCATTGTAGCATATTCTTCTTCCTGTTTGGAGATATGTCCAAGGTTTAACAGTATATAAGGGTGAAATCTTAATGCTTTGTTCCAAAAATTAATTTGAGACTGTTTCCAGGAGAAAACAAAACCCTTCCAGGAGTTAGATCAGTTGTGTTCCCATTTAAACTTCGCCTTAATTTAATAAAATGCAATTTACTTTTTCAGAAATTAAACCAACAATAATTGATAATCAGTCTATTATTGCCAATTGTACCAAAGATACAATGAAAAGCTTCTGATTGCATGCCCTCCACACAGATCATGCCATACATACTGTAAATTCAATAAGATAGAAAACAGAATACAGTACTGCAGTTACAGAGAAGGTGCAGTGCAGGCAAACAATTAAGATACATGGATCATGACTAGATAAATTGGGAAATCAAGAGTTCACCTTTATTGTATTAGAGATCTGTTCAGGAACCTGATAAAAGTTGGGTAGAAGCAGACTTGAGCCTGCTGTTATGCTGGTATCAAGTTTAATATTACCGGCAGCAGTACAATGCTATACATGATAATATAGAAATAAATAAATAAGTCAATTACAGTAAGTATATACATGCATATTAAGTACTTAAATTAAAAAGAGTGCAAGAAACAGAAATAATATAAAAAAGTGACGTATTTTTCATGGGTTCAATGTCCGGTTAGGAATCATATGGCAGAGGAAAGAAGCCGTTCTTAAATTGCTGAGTGTGTGCTTTTGGCTTCTGCATCTCCTTCCTGATGGTAACAATGAGAGGAAGGCATGTCCTGGGTGAAGGGGGTCCTTAATAATGAACACTGCCTTTCTGAGGTAACATTCCTTGAAGAGCCTCAAACTTCTATTGAAATATAGCCAATGTCTTGCCTTCTTTATAGTTGAATCAATATGTTGGGACCAGGTTAGATCCTCAGAGATCTTGACACCCAGGAACTTGAAATTGCTCACTCTCTCCACTTCTGAGCTCTCTATGAGGATAGGTTTGTGGTCCCTTGTCTTACCTTTCCTGAAGTCCACAATCAGCTCCTTAGTCAGCTCTTTTACATTGAGTAAAGGTTGTTACTGCAACACCACTCAACCAGCTGGTATATCTCGCTCCTGTACACCTCTTGTCTCCATCTTGATTCTACCAACAATGGTTGTATCATCAGCAAGTTTACAGATGACATTTGAACTGTACCTAGCCACGCAGTCAAGGGTATAGAAAGAGTGGGCAAAGCAGATATCCCTGAGGTGTGCCAGTGTTGATTGTCAGCGAGGAGTAAGTATTATTATCGATCTGTACAGATTGTGTCCTCTGGTTAGGGAGTTGAGGAAGGGGTTGCTGAGAGAATGACAGGGGTGAGAGGATTTCGTGATTATGTTTGCTGCTTTTCCAAGGCACTGGGAACTGAATGGATTGGACTCTGGTTTGTGTTCAACAAGAAAGATTAATCATTGAGATTAAAGTATTGCATTTTAGGATACGGTATTTGCGAAGATGAGAACATTTTGACAGGTTTATAGAGGTGTTTTGCTTTTGAGAAGTGTTTTGCTTTGGTTCGACTTTGAATGGTAGGGGGCACCCAGTATTTCAGGGAGACAGCTGAGTGTATTTTGTGTACTATGCATAGTGTCATTGTGGTGGAGAGAGGCATTGCTGTCTCTGACATGCTGGATGGCAATGATTCATGAGGACCATTTATTTGTCTGTTTAAAGCAGCCACATGCTCCCACACCTATATTTGGAAATCAAACAGTGTTTGACATTCTCATTAATTACACATGGAACCAGAGCATTATATCCACAAAATGATTAACCACCTTCTCCTCCAAAAATGTTTGTTGAAAAAAAAATGAAAATTGTGAACAAGATTCATACCTTAGATTGTGGTGTTTTTTTTTGTTAATTAACATGTACCAGTATAATCTTATTGTAGAAATAAAAATATGGATCTAGCATGGATTTTAAGAAGGGTGTTCAATTAAACACAGGAAGAATCTAGTTCCTCAGAAGTGCATCAACTAACTGAAGAGGTTAGTGTTTTAGGACTCTGTTCCAGAGCCTGGGATTTACATGTAGGCTGAGATTTATGCACATGATAACAAACTTAATTCTTTTTACAGAGACAATGGATCATTGCCTTCACATAGGACTCTGATCTCCTCCTGATGCTGCTGTTTTTTTGCTGATATCTGAGAAAAAGGAAGTTCCATTACAGAAGTCCATAAGAAGTTTAAGGCTTTGCAGACAGCAACAAATGAATGGGTTCAGCTGGAAGGGAAGGGAAGATGTAGGTGGCCCAGTGGTACAGCAGAAAGAATTACTGCCTTTAAGTGCAAGAACCCTGAGTTCAAACCTGACCTCTTCAGCGTTCCCTGTGTGGAGAATGCACGTTCTTCATGTTCTATACCGCATGTTTCTGTAAGTCTGTGTTGTTGCAGTGTAAAGGAACCTGGAATGACTAGCAGGAAACAGGACCTTTGGAAAGCACTGCACACAATATACTGGAAAAACTCAACAGGTCAGGCAGCAGGGAAATGAATGAACTGTCAATGTTTCAGGCCAAGCCCCTTCATCAGGTCTGGAAAAGAAGGGGAAGTATGCTAGAATAAGAAGGTGAGGAGAAAAGGAAGAAGACAAGCCAGAAGTTGATTGGTGAAGCCAGGTTGGTAGGTGGGGGGGGGGGAATGAAGTAAAAAGCTGGGAGGTGATTGGTGGAAAAGGCAAAGAGCTGGAGAAAATAGAATCTAATAGGAGATGAGAATAGACCATGAGAGAAAAGGAAGGATGAGGGGCATTAAGGGAAGAAAGTAGGCAAGTGAGGAGAAGAGATAAGAGGCCAGAGTGGGGAATAGAAGAAGAGAGAAAGGGAGAGGGAAAAATTACTGGAAATTGGAGCAATCAAAGTTCATGCCATCAGGTTGGAGGCAAGCTGGATGTAATATGAGGTGTCGCTTCTCCAACCTGAGAGGACCTCATCATTGCAGAAGAGAAGGCCAAGGACTGACATGTCAGAATGTGATAGGAATTAAAATGATTAGTCACTGAGAAATTCCGCTTCTTGAAGATGGAGCGGAAGTGCCCGATGAAATGGTCCTCCAATTTAAGTCGGATTTTACCAATGTAAAGGACATATTGGGAGCACCAGATACAGTACACAACTTCAACAGATTCACAGCTGAAATGTTGCCTCACCTGGAAGGACTGTTTATGCCCTGAATGTTGGTGAATGGGCAAGCGTAGCATTTTTTGTTGCTTGCAGGAGGAAGATTAATGGAGAGGGATGAATGGACAAATGAATGACAAAAGGAGCAATCCCTTTTGAAAGCGGTGAGTTGGGAGGGAGGTAAAGATGTGTTGCAAGAAGCAAATTCTTAGAGAAAGTGGGGGTCACACTCACTCTATAGGACTCATGCAGGAGATTGTCATTGATATGTCTTCAAAAATCTCATCAAATATAATTAATGAATCCCTGCACTTTGGCATAAATCTCCTAGATACACTCGTCTGACTCCTGTAGGTCAAAGGAAAAATAGATGAAGTCGCTCTGAGTCTGGATCGTTTGTAATCTCCCTTATACAGCAGAGAGCAAAGAACTGTTGGAAATAGCAAGCATCATCAGCAGTGGACTGGAATGATCCTAAAGCTGAAAACTGATACTGTCTGTGACCTTGACTTCAATGGACAACTTAATTGAGAGCTCAAAAATCTCTTTGGAACAAGAAATGTAATGGGTATCGTTTGTACTCCATCTCTTTCCCCCATCCCCACATTCTTATTTTAGCTTCTGCCCCCTCCTCGCCAATCCTGATAAAGGGACTCGGTTTATTCCCCTCTGTAGATGCTTCCTGACTTGCAGAGTTTCTTCAGTATTTTGTGCATTATGTAGTTTGATGTAGCTCAATTTCATTGAACACAGTGTCTGTTGCTATGTGACTGAACAATAACTGTGGGTTTTGAGAAAGATGAAATTGAAAATCATGCTGAATATGAATTTTGTTCATTGTAGCAATTATTAATGTCATTTCTAAGATATTTACACCAGAAAACATGTTTCATTTACTAATGAAAATTCCACTAAATTCTTCAGTTGAATTTCCCACTGGACTTTAAAAGGCTTGTAATTGATCCCCATTCTGGATTGTCCAGCTTCAACCACACAATACTGTTCAGAGCAATGAAAAGGAATGTAGGCCAATATTCAGTTATGTAAAATGTCCCCAACTTGGGCAGCAGGCTGTTCAATTCAAGCAAAGCAAAATTTAAGTAATCACAAATTTAAATCCAAATAGATTTGTAATGATCTAAATCTACTAATGAGACATGTTGTACAGAAACTAAAATTTGACACCTATACGTTTTAACTTAAGTGGCAATCCCTAGAGACTTCCGAAGCAACATTCTGACAGAACTATACTTTCTTGTTTATCTTTGGGACTAATATCAAAAAGTTTTCTTAATGATGTGGCCCCTGAAATTGATTCCTGACCTAACTTGTGAATACATTTTGACAGTCATTAATTGACCACTGTGCAAAAGATATCCTTCAAGCACAATTTACTATATTTCAGACATGACGATTTGCAAGACGTTCACAATCTTTTGCTTCTTCGTACAGTATATGGTCATAATTCATTGGGAAAATAATAGTATGTTGATACTTCTAAACATTGTCTCCCTGCATTACAATCTCACCCTGGCTGCAGTGCCCATTTTCCATTTGAACCACCTACCAACAGATGCCTGGACTATTCAAAACATTGATTACCAAGAAGCATGAAGGGAGCACCAACACAACCAAGTTTTCTTACCGGTTGCACACTGAACTGATTTGGAAATACATCAAAATACTTCCCCTTACAGCAATGTCAAAATACTCGTCCTTGTTTCTTCCCAACTCCAGGTTCCCCAGTTCTTTAAAAATCATCCAGCTGGAATGATCACAAGCAATGAGGATTTTTCCTTTAAAAGGCAAAGGCTGGACTTTAATCAGCATCAACTTCAACCTGTGTTGGCACTCTGTCTATCTGTGCCCATATAATGACCAGCATGCATGGCCTTTGTTGAACATTGTAGGCAAGATAAAGAGATGGGAGCTCCAGTTCTGTGTGTATCCTGCACCAAGCCAAAGGGACAAATGCTAATCAGAAATCAGAATTCATTTGGGAATTTTCCTGCACCATGCAATTTTTCTCCCAGTAAATCTTTGAAGGTCAGCTTTCAACCTTTTAAATTCATAAACTGTGTTCTCTAGTTACAACATTTTGTGTGACGTTCTTACTAATTTAATTGGTCTCAAAAGTATGCTTAAGATTAATTCTGTGCCTCAATATGAGTGAACAATTACCCTAGCTTATGTCATGAAACTAATATAGCATTTTTATTGTTAATTTTATCAGGTTTATCTCACACTGGGACATCTTGGAAGCGAAGTGAGACATATTGCCATCCCCAAATACTGTGCTCAACAATAAATTTCCAGGTAAGTTTTTTTTTAATGTAGACTCATTGTTATTTTGACTATCAAAGGATACTTAAGAGACAAAAACATTCCCAGGAGCTCCTGGATCTGATATTCTAGCCTTCATCAGAACTTATCCTGAGGTTTCATGACTAGGCAACAAACAACCTGCTGGAGGAACTTCATTCCTTGACTGTGCAGTGGAAGCCTGGAAGGAGGTGATTTAGGGTCAGGAGGGTTATCCTACCCCTACTAGCTGCCAGTGTGATGAAAAAGCAGAAATAAATGCCAAGGGTTTTGTGCTATGGACCTGGATGCAGCATTGGACACAGCCAATCAAGGGCAGAGAGAGCACCTTCAAATACCACACACTACCCACTGCATTACCCAAAACAGCCAATGCACCGTTCACGACTTCTATGTGTCACCCAGCAGTCCCTCAGCTAGCACTAACACTAACATTCACGTGCCTCATCTTGCTCTCACCGACTTTGACCTGAAACAAGCTTCACCATCACACTTCATGTTTGGCCTTTGCAATCTCTTCATTAATCAAACATCCTAGGCAACAGTTGTCAACAATCTTCCCATTCCCATGCAACAGTAGGTGAAGCAGGACTCACAACACGCTGGAGGAACTCAGCAGGTCGGGCAGCATCCGTGGAAAAGATCGGTCGACGTTTCGGGCCGGAACCCTTCTCCAGCGTGTTGTGAGTGTTGCTTTGACCCCAGCATCTGCAGATTATTTTGTGTAGGTGAAGCAGGAACTACGAGGGGAACAGGTTCCCACCATCATGGATCAATATGTACCATCGTGGTACATATTGGTACCAATGATGCAGGCGATAGTGTAAACGTATGCATGGAGTCGAAGGAGGTAGCAGAGGTACTGAATAAATACTTTGTTTCAGTATTCACCAGGGCAAAGAACCTTGGCAATTGTGGGGATGACTTACAGTGGACTGAAACACTTCTCCATATAGACATTAAGAAAGAGGATGTGCTGGAGCTTTTGAAAAGCATTAAGTTAGATAAGTCACTGCGTCTGGCCGAGATATACCCTAGGCTACTGTGGGAAGTGAGGGAGGAGATTGCTGAGCCTCTGGCGATAATCTTTGCATCATCAATAGGGATGGGAGATGAACCAGATGATTGGAAGGTTGCAAATGTTATTCCCTTGTTCAAGAAAGGGAGTAGAGATAACCTAGGAAATTATAGACCAGTAAGTCTTAGTTCAGTGATGGGCAAGTTGTTGGAGAAGGTCCTGAGGGACAGGATTTATGTGCATTTGGAGAGACATCATCTGATGAGAAATAGTCAGCGTGGCTTTGTCAAGGGATGGTCATGCCTTACGAGACCGACTGAATTCTTTGAGGATGTATCAAAACACATTGATGAAGGTAGAGCAGTGGATATTGTGTACATGGATTTTAGTAAGGTAGTGATAAGGTTCCCACTGCAAGGCTCATTCAGAAAGTAAAGAGGTGTGGGATCCAAGGAGACCTTGCTTTGCAAATCCACAATTGGCTTGCCCATAGAAGGAAAAGGATGATTGTAGATGGTTCTAATCAGCATGGAGGTCAGTGACCAGTGGTGTTCCACAGGGATCTGTTCTGGGAACCATCCTCTTTGTGTTTTTTATAAATGACCTGGATGAGGAAGTAGAAGGGTGGGTTAGTAAGTTTGGTGGTGACACAAAAGTTGGGGGTGTTGTAGATAGTCTGGAGGGTTGTTGGAGGTTACAGCAGGACATCAAATCAATAGAATGCAGAACTGGTCTGAGAAGTGGCAGATGGAGTTCAACCCAGATAAGTGTGAAGTGCTTCATTTCGGTAGGTCAAATTTGAAGACACAATATAATATTAATTGTAAGAGTCTTAGCAGTGTGGAGGAACAGAGGTATCTTGGGGTCCATTTCCATAGGACACTCAAACCTGCTGCATAGGTTGACGGTATTGTTAAAAAGGCGCATGGTGTGTTGGCCTTCATCAACTGTGGGATTGAGTTCAAGAGCCTTGAGGTAATGTTACAACTATGTAAGACCTCAAGTAGACCCCACTTGGAGTACTGTGTTCAGTTCTGGTCACCTCACTACAGGAAAAATGTGAATACTATAGAGAGTGCAGAGGAGATTTACAAGAATGTTGCCTGGACTGGAAAGCATGCCTTATGAGAATAGATCGAGTGAACTTGGCCTTTTCTCCTTGGAGTGATGGAGGATGAGAGGTGACCTAATAGTGGCGTATAAGATGATGAGAGACATTGATCATGTGGATAACCAGAGGCTTTTCCCCAGGTCTGAAATGGCTAACATGAGGGGGCATAATCTTAAGGTGCTTGGAAGTAGGTACAGAGGGGATGTCGAGGTATGTTTTTCACACAGAGAGTGGTGGGTGTGCGGAATACACGGCCAGTGACAGTAGTAAAGGCGGATAAAATAGTCTTTTAAGAAACTCCTGGATACATATATATATAGAGCTGAGAAAAATAGAGGGCTATGTAGTATGGAAATTCTCAGCAGTTTCTAGAGTAGGTTATATGGTCAGCACTACACGGTGGGCCGAAGGGCCTGTAATGTGCTGTACATTTCTATGTTCATGGAGGGAGAGTTAGCCAATTTCATGTTGTGAGGCATTGAGGCACAGATTCATGCAGAATTGGAAATAGGCCCTTTGATCTATCCCGTCCACGCTGACCATCTGAGTTAGTCCCACTTCCCTACGTTTGGCCCAAACCCCTCTAAACTTTTCCATTTATCTGTCTAATATCCTTTTAAATGTTGTTATTAAGATTGGAGTCAATGGGAAGTTTGAATCCATTGTGACACGATGCCTCACCTGATACCTTACCTCACACAAACCATTTCCCAGTCCATTCCCACTCCTAGTAGTGAAACCATGGATTTCTTCACTTGTTCCCATCCTCATCACACACCCGTTCTTTTACCTTTCACATGCCAGGCAAGGGGGAAAGGCTTAGTTACTGACCTGTGGGCTAGGAGAGATCTGGGGACCAGTGTGCCGCAGTGAAGTTACGAGTCAACAACAGCTCTCTGCAGAATGAAGATAAATATATGCTGTCTTATGTTACAAGAACCTCGTAGAAGGATTTCAATGGGCAAGGCTACTTAAAAAGGAAATAACTTGCAGACCACAAAGAAGCCCACCAAAATTGTTCTTGCAATGAAGAATCTGAAACCCTAGTTATGCACAAGTTTAAATTGAACTTAAAGGTTAGTCTTTATGGCTTGGAAGTGGTTCCAACCATACATCCATCCCAGCCATAATTTAACATATAAAGGTAGATGTTTGAGATTTGATTACAGCTGAAGAGACCCAAAATGTCAATGCATTAACTATTAATATAAGTTCTGTTTGGTGTCAAACCCACATAGACAGCTTCCATCAATGCGGTGGATATTAGTATATGCAGGATGTCACAGTTCATTGCAATCTGTCCTCCAGGAGATTGACAGTGATTGCCAAAGTTCAGAATAGGGTTGCATTGGATCCATGGAGGTAAACCCTCCTTCTTTTGTCAGCACAGCAGTAACTATCTTCCCAATTTCATTTCTGGCTCTTGTTATCCTTTCCATTAGTGTTGACATGTGGTCACTTGTGCTAGATTAAGTGAGGGCATCAGCTGGATTGTGGAGTTGCACCATTGGAATGACACTGTCAGAAGAGTTTTGTGCCCTGATTGACATCAGGATCTGCTCACTCCACATATTTCTGTCTAAGTGGCTGATGCAGCAGTGATATGTTTTTAGAGTAAATAACTTGACTGGCAACACAAGAGACAGGAGGTGTTCGAATCTGGAGCAAGAAACAATCTGCTGGAGGAAGCAGGTCAAGAGCGGGGCATGGGGGGAAGGAAGACGTGAGAGGAATTGTCAATGCTTCAGGTCAAGAACTTCCATCAGTTCCTGTTGCAGGGTCTCCACCAGAGATGTCAACAACTTTTGATTGATACTTCTTATCAAAAAAAGAACACTATATTTTGGACATATTTTGGCAATTTACCTTGACATTACATGACGTTAAGAAAATAAGGCTTTTGTTGAGACTTGCGCAGGTGTTTGAATTGGCTGTGTATCAAACAACACAATTTTGCACTCACTCTTATCTAGGGCTTCTCCATGTCTTATAAGATGACATCAAATGTCATCCTTCAATTGAGCAATTTAAATAAAATTAAATCAAACACACAAATTGTGAATTTAAAATAGCCACTTTTGTGAGATAATTTGCTCTGTATGTAACAAAATAAATAATGACATCAAAGCACTTATTGACCTTCCAATAACTAAATTTGCATAATCAGACCACATCACATATCAAAACCTGACCAGCAGGGTCATTTAGAAAAATCATTATTTCTTCTGCAACAAAATCTCAGAGATGTTGTTCAGCAAACATTTGTTTATATTTTTATAAACAATTATGTATCAAGATCCACAGCTCTTTAGGTTTGACATTGCAAAAAACATAAATATTCCCAAGATTAATGAACTGCAGAGATATTTGGATGTATTTTCTAGCAAGCATCTTTACCCAATACTCAGATTAGAAGTCTCAGCACCTTTACAAAGATGAAATTGTTATTTGACAAAGATAAATGCAACATTTCCTTTGCTTTGTCATATCTATATGTTACATAATTCCTGTCTAAAATGTCATGCACGGAAAGATATCCATCTATTGCCCAGAAAGCGCAATCCACAGACATGATGAATGGTTGATCCCTAGAGAGTATTGTGGAACACAGGGACCTTGGTGAGCAAGGCCAAGGATTCCTGAAGGCAGAAGCCAGCTGGATAACGTGTTGAGGAAGACCTTAGACAAGGTGTAACTGCAAGAGTAGGGAGTGTATGGTACAACTTTATAACGTATTGCTTAGGCCACAGTTGGTACTGTGTATGTGTGAGATTCAGGTTACTACACTATACAAAGGACGTGATTGCATTAGAAAGAGTGCAGAGGAGATTCACTGAGATGTTGCCTGGGACAGAGCACTTCTGCTGTAGAGAGAGACTATGTTTCTTTCGCTTGGAATGGAGAAGGCTTAGTGGGTATCTGATAGAGGCATAGGTAAGTGAGATAGGTGGAACCTTTAGTCTACAGCAGAGATATTTAAATTTAGGGAACATGGGTTTCAGGGGGTTAAAAGAAAGAACTTTTTCAGACAGAAGGTCATGGAATTTGAAGCATAGTGCCTGTGTGGACGCTGGGGCCAATACTCTCACAACATTTAAGAAGTTTATCAATGAATTCCTACATAACTTAGATGTCTGAACCAAGCATTAGTAAATGAGATTAGTATAGTTGGAATAAACGTGGTGAGCTGAAGGACCTGTTCTTGTAGTGTATCACTGTGACTGGTTGGACAGCAATTCCTTTATAAGAAAACAATGGAATGCAGAGACTATATAATTGGTCCTGGAAGCAATGATCTTCCCTACTCACTGACATTCAACTTCTGTCTAGAATATCATTTTGATAGAAGCACAAGCCAATCAATTGATTAATTCAGTGTCTTCCCCTCCCAAGACACCTTCATGACAGAAAAGAAATGACTTTTCACATTAAGGTGCTGGGTCCCTCCCTGGCACTTCTAATCTGCTCATTTTATCCTTGGCTTGGCTGGCACTTGCATTCTTTTGACCCCCATAATATTGGTCAATAATATATCATTATGGTAAGAGCACAGAATAGCTGTAAAAATAAATATGCAAATAAATATTTCAATCAGTAACACACAAGTTGTTCGTGAAATTAGGTGCAGGGAACAGAGAAATGGGACAAAAAGGGGCATTTTCTGAGGTAGCACTTGGAGTCTTGTCCTTTGCTGCAAAATTTGCTTTTTGTACTGAAAGTAACATAGCTCTGGTAATTATTAGGTAAAGCATTATGATCAAGTCTGCAAATGGTGTTAAGGCAAAGGCAGCATGGCTGAATTTTATAAGAATTATTAACATAAGTTTTTTATTATCTCAGATATGTTCAATTATTTGATCATCAAACTCTATTCAACATGTATACAATATAGTTAACAATTATGTTTACTCTGTTGTTTGGAACAGACTAAAGTTAATTGTAGTTTAACCATGTTTGTCATCCTATCCCTGGTACTGTTTATTTTAACTGAAGCACTTAATTAATATAGATATAGAAATATATACTTATCCTGAGTCAACCAAAATTTGAAAACAACCATCAGCAAAGGTTCATAGAGCTTGGCTTATGTTTTCTCTTGCAACCAAACTTAGTTCTGAGAAAGGACAAACGTAGCAGTACTACAGATAGTCAGGGCCATTGTGTAGCATGCATATTAGGTCGTGCTTAAAACTCTGGACAACCTTGTCAGCATGCAGTACCAAATCACTTCATTCCATTGAAGTTACGAATCAGGGAAGAGTCTAGGCAGCCACATGTAATCAACCTAGAACCAGGGCTCTGTGTCTGAGGCAATTGTGCATCATCACTAAGTCTTATGAGAAGGACTCTATCATCAATTTACCAAGTCATCAGTTTGGAAAATTAACAAATCTCCGTGCAAGAGATTGAAAAGATGTGAGTTTTGAATTTTATTATGCTTTATGCATAACGCTTAGAAGTTTAATTAAAAGTGAAGGCCAATAATTTATTCTGCATAATGAAAGGTTTTAAAGGGATTTACAAATAAATTGTATCAGTAAACTAATGATTCCTGTAGTACAATTTGTATTGGATGTCAAATACTTCCAATCCCAGGCAAGCACACTGTGTAGTCTATGAAACTACACAGAGGCAGATCTACTCAGTGCATTCCTGGTTTAGTAAAACTCAATGTCCAGACCAAAGGAACTCTGCACTTCAAATCACCCAGAAAGAACCTTCTCTCAAGTTCCTACTTACCCTTCATTGAAGGTCTCATGTAGTTCCTTCCTTATAGGACCATGGCCCCCCAGCTGATCACTGATCCAGCTTTTGAGCTCTCAAGCCTTGGCAAAGAAACGTCCACCTCACTCCTGATCTCTCCTAACGTTCCCTTTCAAAATCACCCTTTTCAAAGCCTATAAACTTACTAATTTCCTCCACTTATTTAGCAATGATGTGCTTTTGTACATACAAAATCTATCCTGCTTGGGTCTTGGGCAATAGCATGCTGCAGAGGGAAGCTTCAAAAAAGTCTGCTTTAGTAATCTTTTACCACAGAAGAACAATTTCTAGGTTTGTTGGAAATTCTTCAAGTGCTTGACCATTCAGTCAATCTGATGACATCTCCATTGTTAGATGGTGAGGATGTATTAGAACTATGCCTGACAGCAAACAATGGGACAAGAGGAGGAGAGTGAACTCCAGAAATTGCTGGATGTTTGTAAGCACCATAGAACATAGAACAGTACAGCTCAAGAATTGGCTCGTCAGCCCACAATGTTGTGCTGAACCCAATAAATTAGTAGTCAACTGGCCAACTAAACTAATCCCTTATGCCTACACCTCCATTTTCCACACATTCATGTGCCTTTCAAAATGTCTGTTACGACCTCCTAATCTATCTGCTTCTACCGCCACCCCAGGCAGTGCATTCCAGGAACTCACCAATCTCTGTATTAAAAATAAGCTTGCTTCTCACACCTCCACTTTCAGGCCAGTGGAAGGAGCTTTCACCTTAGCGCTGATCACAAAATCTCGGACAACATCTTTGATGTTAGATTCCTGACAGTTTTATTTCCCTCTTTTGTGTCTGAGTTGGGGATTGGTAGGGCGGGGCGGGGGGGGGATGGCAGGTGGTTGGTGTGGGCCAAGAGGGCATTTAGACAGGGTGTACATGTATACTGGGTGGCACCAGAGTGCTAAAAAAATGCCTGGGAAAGAAGCTATTACCCAGTCTTACATTTCTATTTCTTATGCTGCGGTACCTTCTTCCTGACAGCAGGAGGTCAAAGAGATTGTGGGAAGGATGGGAGGGGTCTTTGACAATGCTGGAAGCACTGAACATGAAGTGCATCTGATATCCTGTATGTCCTGAATGGGGAGGGGCAGAGAGACCCCAGTGATGTTCTCAGCAGTCCTCATGATCCATAGCAGGGTGCTGTGACCTGACGCATTGCAATTCCCATACTAGAGGAGGATGCAGCTGGCCAGGACACTGTCAGTGGTGCTCTGGTATAACACTGTGAGATTGAAGGGGGTGTGGGATCCTTGTCTTCCTCAGTCTCCTCATGAAGTGGAGGAGCTACTGTGCTTTCTTGACTAAGTAGGTGGTGTTGAAGGACCATGTCAGATTGTCAGCAATACACATGCCAAGAAACATGGTACTCCTGACTCTCTCCATGGAAAAGCCATTGATGTGTAATAAGGAGTGGGTCAGCCTGCACCATCGGAAGAGCACAATCATTACTTTAATCTTGTCCACATTGAGACTCAGGTTGTTGTGTTTACCAGTCTAAAGGTTGCTCTACCTCTTCCCTGCATGCTGTTTCATCATTATTGCCGATGAGCCCAACTACTATTGTGTTGTCAGCAAACTGAGTGATGTGGTTAGAACTGGTTTGGTGTTAACAGTGTGACAGCAGCAGGCTGAACATGCAGCCCTGGGGGTGCCAGTGCTCAGTGTGATGGAACCAGAGACATTGCTGCCAATACGGATTATCTGTGGTCTCTTTGTTAGGAAGTCTAAGATCCAGTTACAGAAGGAGGTGTTGACACCCAGTATGGACAGTTTTCCCACCAGCTTCATGGGGATGATTGTATTGAAAACAGAAATGAAGACAATGAACAGATTTCTGACTTAGGAGACACCATTGTCCAGGTGCCATAAGACTGTGTAAAGTTGTAAGGCTATAGCATTAGTGGTGGACTGATCTGAGCGATATGCAACCTGCTAGGTACCTATTTTCAATTTAGCAGGGGTCTAATCTGCTGGGAAGGCTGGATTTAATGCAAGTGAAGCACTTCATTATAACTGAGGTCAGTGCCATGGGATAGTCGTCACTCAAGCAGGATTCAGTTGGCTTCTTGGGCAATGTGATAATGATGGTGTCCTTGAAGCCTATGAGAATGGTGGTCTGAGTTAAGGAGATGTTGAAAATGTCTTCTGCTAGCTGGGCTGCCCAGTCTTTGAGCAAGTGGATAGGCATGTCATTAAGCCCTGCAGCCTTGCATAGGTTCACCCTTGCCAGGTTCTCCTTTGTATCAGTTTGGATCGAAAGAGTACATCTTTCTGGTGGGAGGTGTCTTTCTCATCAGCACATCAAAATGTGTATAGATGTTCAACCTGTCAGGAAGAGAAATGTCACTGTCATTGATGCACTGGATGGTCTTATCATCAATTATGGCTTGAATGCACTCTCACATGTGCCACGTGCCCTTGGTATCACAGAAGTGATTGTAGGTTTTCTGTGTGTAGTGCTGTCCTGCCTTTCTTTTGGCAGAGAATAGCACAGCCTTGCTAACTTGAGAGCTACTTTATCCCCCTAAACGAAGGCAGCATCTCGTTCTTTCGGCAGCACCAGGACCTCTGCTGTCAACCATGGCTTCTGATTGGCTCAGATGGTGACGGGTTTAATGGCAGTGACATTTTCAATGCACTTTGTCACGTAGCCATGACTTAACCTCCATAACCAATGAAATCCACAGATTCATCATCCTCTACTGAAAGGAATTCCTTTTAATCTCTGCTCTAAAGGGACATCCTTCTATTCTGAGACTGCCCTGTGGTCCAAGAGCTTCCAGAATAGGAAACATCCTCTCCACATCCATCAAGTTGGTAGTACCAAGAGCATTGACTCAAAAAACTGCTGAAACCTTACTAGTAAACCATCTGTAAAGCTTGGATTGATCGTTTAAAATAAATGGTATCTTGCATAAGGATTGTTTGATTCTGGTGAAAGTTCTAGCGCAAATGAAAACACGTGCAAGTTATGATGAATATATTCCTTACTTCCACATTAATTATTACAGATAGAATGAATATTTTATTCAGACAAAACCATGCAATACAGTGATATGATATATTTTACACATTAAACTGATATCTGTAATATCCCAAGTGGCATTGCTCTAATAAGGGACCTTTTCAGGTTGATTTTTTAGCGCAGATTTGCATACTGTGATGCTGTTCAATATTGTGGCAAATGTTGCAATTCTCTGTAGTAATTTACCATCTGACAAAGATCCAAGAGATTACACTATTACTACTTACAACCATCTCTTGAATCTGACAAAAGAGCAGCTGACTATTAGAGTGAATGCAGATACAAAATTGAAAATAATTAGCACGTACACCTGCAAAGCAGCCAGAATAGATTTAGTACTTTAGCGCCATCTAGAGCTTAAATAATATCAATGCTGTTACACTTGTTTATCCAATATGTTTACAATATCTAACTCCATCCAATCAAAATGCATTTGTGATTAGAGTTTATGTGTATCTTCTTAACCAATGAAAATAACGTATCATGAAATGAACATTGAAATAAGTGCAGCAAATTCAATATCAAATTATCCCCAGGAAGGAAACCAATATAGTGAAGGGAAAATGAAAACAGACAGAAAAGGGGTCAGAATTTATTCTTGTAGTTTTTAAATCTCCATGAGGAATTTAAATGTGAAATTTTTGGGACTTTACATACATAATACTCTCAGAAACAAGGAGGCTGGATGCAATTGATATTGCTTAACTACTACTATTTTTTTCACAAGTACATGCGTTTAATTGTGTACACAGCAATTCAGTGGTGACCTGCATAGTGATTCATTCCTGAGGCTGATGATGAGCATAGGCTCATAGGAATAAAACTTTAGGATTTTTGTCTTTAACCAGACCCAATGCTGCTCAGCCATAACTTAAATAAGGTGCTGTTAGCTTCACTACTGGTGTGAAATGAGTTGGATTCTTTATGTAATCTGATCACAGCTCTTAGCTGTGATTGAGTTGATAGGTTGCTTCTGGATTTTGTCCAGTGAGGCTTTAGGGAGTGCAGTCCAGAGACCTTGCCTCTGAATTCAATTTGACAACCTTTGACAGGAAGTAAGGCAAAGGACCGAGCAACAACTTGCAAAAACAATCTCTGATATACAGCAACATTTTAAAAAGTATTGTTGATTTTGACAAATAAACAACCAGATAAATAAATAAAGGTTTAACACTTTAAAAATAATGTTATTTGGAAAGATAATATTTTAAAATAGAATTTAAGAAGATTAAAAAAATATTAAAGTAAGTTGGAGCAGAAGAGTAGTAGAACTCGTCTTTTTGTGTCATTATGCCCTACCACTGCTACCCCAGATCTGGCTGGACACGACTTTAATGACGCACTGTGTGGTGTTAGGGGATTGATACCAAATCATCTGTCCATTAGTAAGTCTTGGATTTCTAATGGGTTTTTTCACGTCTGCAGTTTACTTACATGGGAATTCAGCAGAAGTCAGCCCTTTATTCAAACCACCTATGACAGGAGCAACATTGTCCCCAGTTCCATCATTGTTGGTGTCCATTCCACTTGCAAAAGGTCTTACAAGAAATGTACAATTAACATGATACATGACTTTTTAGGAAAGTTTTCCTAATATTAACAAAATCCCCTAAGTTATTTGACAATTAATGCTAAATGCATATAAGTACTATACTATTAATTGTCAAATAACTAACTAATATTAGTTTTCCTAATATTAACAAAATCCCCTAAGTTATTTGACAATTAATGCTAAATGCATATAAGTACTATTAATTTGAATATTTCCAAATAAAGTAAACATTGGCCTGGCACTAATAAGATCTCTAATGAATAGTATTAAAATGTTGATTAAGAAATAATACTGAATTTATTTATCAATATGAAAAAATAATTATAATGTATAATGAAATGAACATTGAAATAAGTATAAATGATTGTTGCGAATTGTATATCAAATCAGGCCCAGGACGGGAACCAATAAAGTGAAGGGAAAATGAAAACAGATGGCCACTTTATTAGGTACATCTGTACAGCTACTCATTAAATTAAATATCTAATCAGCCAATCATGTGGCAGCAATTCAATGTTTAAATGTATGCAGATGTGGTCAAGAGGTTCCTTTAGAGTTCAGGCCAAAATAAGAATAAAAAAGAAGTTTCACATTACTTTCACTGTGGAACTGTAGAATGATTGTTGACACCAGATGGATAGTTTGAGAATCTCAGAAACTAGGATTTTTATACACAACAGTCTCCAGGGTTTACAGAGAATGATACACAAAAAAAACAGCCAGTTGGAGGTTTAGTTGTAGTTCCGACCAAATTTTAGAATAGGGATGAAATGTGATCTACAGGACTTTAAGTGTTGAATTATTGTTAGTGCCTGATGGGGTGGTTTGAGTATTTCAGAAACTGCTGATCTCCTGGGATTTTCATGCACAACAGTCACTAGATTTTACAAAGAACAACACAAAAAAAACAAAAAAAAAATCTAGTGAGCAGCAGTTCTGTGGGTGAAAATGCCTTTCTAATGAGAGAGGTCAGAGAGGAATAGTCAGACTGGTTCAAATTGACAGGAAGGCAACAGTAACTTAAATAACCATGTGTTATAACAGTGGTGTGCAGTAGAGCATCTCTGAATGCACACATGTTGAACTTTGAAGTGGATGGGCTTCAGCAGGAGAAGATCATGAATATACACTCAGTGGCCACTCTATGAATTAGAGGAGGAATCTAATGAAGTGGGCACTGAGTGTGTATATAACATTGCAATTGAGAGTTCAAGATCTTGGAAACTGCAAGTTAATTTACTGCAAACATAGGAGTGGAGCCTTACTTCAATTTATCAATATAATCCAGTACAGGAAACTAATGTTGATTTTTTTTAATATATTAGTCGTTTTTATGCTGATTATACATAAGGCAAATGAATGACAAAATAAATGAGAAAATTAAAATAATTATGCACTGAAAATTTATGGAGACAACTCTTTGAGAATATTCTACAGCCAGATGCTATTGATAGCAACAAAATATTTTCCATAAAAAACAAAAATAATTCTAGCATTGATGGACTGTATAAATTTGTGGAATTCATCATTGCTTTCTATAATGAAGGAACTTCAATTTTTTTTCTCCTAACAGTGTCTTTTTTGTTTGTGTTAATTTTACCAACTATTTTATTTCCAACTAACTTCATGATCCAGCAAAATGAGAGTAGAGCCAAGTATCTGCACCAGGTTTGGTTGTCAGGATGTTCAGTGAACTGCGGGACTAAGCTGCGACTTGGTGATTAATGCTCGAGATTGGGAAGTTATTTGCATATAATAATAAACATGATTAAGCTGCTGAATCTTGAAACTAGCAGGACTATATCTGTCACGTGACTTTAATTTACATATCATGTCATTGTTTGTACACATGTTATGGCTACATGTGCGTACTTTGCAACATGTTACTTCCCCGTTTTATTTTAGGTAGTGGTTGTAAAATGAAACATATCTAATCTACATTTCATACATCCATTTAGCCTATTTGAAGCAGTCTTTGTGAAACCACATACACAGTTGTAAACTACTCTCAAATGCATAAATATGTAAACAAATATATTACAACAACAGGAAAAACCTCCACAAAATATGTTGTTGACTTCACGTTGGTGAAGAAAATGCAAGGACTCTGCAGGAAAATAATAGGAAAGGCAAGTAAATGTCACAGGCTTATCAACAAACTAAGATTTGGAGCTTATCAGTTTTTCCAGTAGATTTGTCAAATTGAGATAGGCTATAATTCTACAAGTGGCCTTTTAAAATGTCTGCAGACATGATTATGGAACTGTTAGAGCTGATCCTAAAATTAAAAAAAAGACTGGCATTTTGATTCTGGTATGCTTTTGTCAGCTTCAATCAGAAAATAGAACTCTTGCAGCCTAACTTACTAATAAAATCTATTAACCAAAGGCCTATTCCACACTGTATCTCAATAAATAAATACATTAAACAACCAATAAAACCTATTAACTTAAAATAAGTTAACTAATACTATCCATTAACCCAACAGGAGCCAACCAATAAATTTTATTAGCCTAAAAGCCAACTTAATAAAACCTATTAAACATTAATGGAGGGTAAATGCAGAGTGATAGCTCAGCAGGACTGGTCACTATTGTATGTTTTTTGCCACACACAGGCTGTAGAAATAACCAGCAATATATCACAGTGGTAAAGCTCAGGGGTTGGAGGTTCTTTTGCTGAGCAGTTATTGATTGTAGTAATACTTACATTTTCAAATACAGGATTCAAACATCACTTTCGATTAATACACCTTTTTTGTCCAAACTGCCTCTCTTGTTCTCTGGCATTTGATTGCATTCTATTACCCTTCTTCAATATAATCTGTCCATTTCAATCCTTGAAGCTTTAATAGAAGTTTAATTCATGATTTCTCAAACTCCTCACCGCAGTCATGGTAAAAATGGGACCAATGTACAGATACTTTTCCTTCCATGCAACAGCCTTTTAAAAATGATTAAAATACCAAAGCTCTACATGAAAAATAATAAAAACAAGAGGAATAATCATTATTAGTTGCCTAGAGATTTAAAGACCATAAGATATTGGAGCAGGGTTAGACCATTTGGCCCATCGAGTAGGCTCCATTATTTAATTTAGCTGTTTTTTTTCTCATGCCTTCCCCTCATAACTCTTAATCCCCTTACCAATTAATTTATCTTTGCCTTAAATACACCCAATGACTTGGTCTCCACTGCCCTCTGCAGCAAGAAATTCCACAGACTCACCACCCTTTCACTGACAAAATTCCTCCTCATATCTGTTTTAATAGAGCTTTTGAGGCTCTTTCAGATCATAGACTCCCCTACCAATGGAAATATCCTCATCACACCTAGTCTATTGAATTCTGTACAACTGGCTTCAATGTATCTGAGGTAGATATTTCCCTCTCCGTTGCATACATAATCCGGTGTCATGACTGGAAACTGATCAGGAAGTCATCTGACACTCTGCTTTGATTTGTCTATAAAAAGTATTCTGTAATTGATCACATTAGGTCCATTATGCTGATTGTTGTAACTGATAGTACAACAGGTATGTACCTGAATGGCTTACTAGGCCACATCAGAGTGACGTTAAAAATCATCCAAAGTCATGTTGGACTGGTGTCACATTTTCGCTTCATTCCTTAAAGGACATCAATATTTTTTTTCAATGGTTGTTTTACTGATGCCAAATATTATCAGATTTTTAAACCATTTCTCAATATTTGCATTGGGATCTGAATTCATTTTCCTTGGATTATAAATCCAGACTTTTGAATTTTATTTCACTTACAAAAATCCCCAGCTACCTGCTGACACTGGTGGTTTAAACAACGTATAAATAATACAGAAGAAAACCCAGCAAATACCTTAAAATGTAGACCAATGGGAAACACTGCCTTCTCCAAGAGGAAAGAAAAAAGTTAAACAACAAAGTTATTAAGCCACTTGGTTGAGAGTTGACATGCATCTACAGTAGATGGGAGCAGATCAGTCTTCGACATTGAAATAAGAAGGGAGAGCCACTGTTAGAGTTCTCCTCTGGACAAAGTGGAGAATCAAGTAGAACATCAGTCGTACAGTTAATTGGCCCCTTGTCAATCATTCCACTTGCTTTCTCAAGCCATGGTAAAGTAGTTGCTACTCATGCTACAGCTTTAGGGTGGGGAATCCGTGAGCATCCAAAGGAGATGACAGCAACATCACACATTCACAGTTACTTTCGATAGATTATCACTGATACTGGTATAGTTTGTTTTCAGTCCAGTTATTAGGGTTATTTTAATAGCTGATTCATAAATATCTATGAAATTGAATACGTAAAAATATGATTTTAAATATTATGAAGGTTTCTGACAATACCTGAGAAGCAAAATCACAGACGATGTCAAAATAATTTGACACAAAATTGTAAGGGCAAAGCACCATTAATGTAGTGCTGGGACTTATTCCAGCGAAGAACCTTTTAATGTTGTCCTTGAATAATCAGGAGCTCAAATGAAAGGAGGACTGGACATAGACCTGATGCCTTCCATCACTGAGGATTTAGAATATTTCTTTGCTTCTCTAGTTTTATTGCTTGAACTAAGGTAGCTTGAGATATCATACTGTTGCAGAAAAGACAGTAACGGTCAGTTCTCCTTCAAAGTGCTGACCAATCCACTCCCTTGATAGGACAATCAACGACCAGCTCAACTCTACCATCACCCACTGATCCCAGGAGCTGAAGACTCAAAATAACTGACACAAAATGCTGGATGAATTCAACAGGTACAACAGCATCTATAGAGAGAAATAATCAATGTTTCTAGCTAAGACACCAACCCTGATGATAGGTCTCAGCCTGAAACACCAACTATTTCTGTCCGTAGACACTACCGGACCTGCTGAGTTCATACAGCATTTTGTGTGTTTAGAGGAATGTAATGTCAAAGGTTAATTGCATAGACTGTCTTAAAGCAAAA
Organism: Mobula birostris; assembly: GCF_030028105.1. Lineage (NCBI taxonomy): Eukaryota > Metazoa > Chordata > Chondrichthyes > Myliobatiformes > Myliobatidae > Mobula > Mobula birostris. Next base: position 43,545,349 of record NC_092374.1, on the reverse strand, counting down.
GCAAAATATGATATAGTTGAAAAGCCAAAAAGAGAGAATGAATGGATAAATAAGGTAGATGAGCTTAATGTATTTTCTACACACTTGGAAAGGGAGAATAAAACTGTTCCAGTGCAAATCCCCAAACCATCTCATAGTCCTGTGATCTCTGGCTTGGAGGCTGATATCAGAATATCCTTCAAGAGGGTAAACCCTTGTAAGGCAACACTTTCTGATGGTGTACCTGGTAGAGTACTGGAAACCTGTGCCAACCAACTGGCTGGAGTGTTCAAGGATATCTTCAAACTCTCAATGTTGCAGTCAGAATTTCAAACCTGCTTCAAAAGGGCATCAGTCATAATGATGCCCAAGAAGAGCAAGGTGAGCTGTTTCAATGACTAACACCTGACAGCACTCACATCGACTAAGATGAAGTGCATTAAGAGGTTGGTCGTGGTTAGAATTAACTCCTACCTCAGCAAGGAGTTAAGTTGTCTACTGCTACATCAGGTCTACAGCTGATGCAATCTCACTGACTCTTCACAGAGTCTCAGACCACCTGCACAACAGCAATGCCTACATCAAGATACTGTTTAGTGATTATAGCACTGCGTTCAACACAATCACTCCCTCCATACAAGCTTCAAAGCTTAAGCCTCTGCAACTGTCACATCATTGCCAGAGACTTCAATCAGATTAGCTTGACGAAATTTCTGCCCATCTACCACCACCACCTAGTACAACAGCGCCTGAGGACCCAACACACTTGACTACTGCAGCAGCAATTGGCAAGAACATTCAAGGAAACCTTCAACCTCTCAATGCTAGAGACAGAGGTTCTCACCTGCTTCAAAAGTGTATCGGTCATATCAGAGCCCTGGAAGAGCTGGTGAGAAGACCCTAGTTACAGCTAACTGGCAGCAACACTCACCATCAGTACAAGTGCACTCTCAGACTGTGTGCTTAGCCCTCAGCTCTACCTCCTTTATACATATGATTTTATAGTGAAGTACATCTGCAATGCCTTATTTAAGTTTACTGGCAGTACCACTGTTGTTGGCTGAGCTATAAAGAAGGCATGCCAGTGGCTATACGTCATTCGGAGTTTGACGATATTTGTTATGTCACCAGATACTCTAACAAATTTCTGCAGATGTGTTGTGGGGAGTATTCTGAATGGTTGCAACACCACCTGGTACAGAGACTCCATTGTTCAGGATTGAAGAATGCTGCGAAGATTTCGAGCCTCAGCCCACTCCATCATGAGCACAAACCTTTCTTTACTCAAAGACATCTTCCAAAGGGGGTGCGTCAATCATTAAGGAACCTCACCATCTGGGACATGCCCCCTTTTCATTACTACCATCAAGAAAGAGGTACAGGAGCCTGAAGATCCACACTCAATGGTTTAAGAACAGCGTCTTTCCCCTTCATCATCATATCTCTGAATGGCCAATGAACTAATGAACACTACCTCACTATTCATTTTTATTTATTTTAATTTTTATTCTAACCTGTAGTTATTTTATGTCTTGCTCTGTGCAACTCCTACAAAACAACAAAGTTCATAAGACCATAATGTATAGGAGCAGAATTAGGTAATTTGGCCCATGATGTCTGCTCTGCCATTTCATCGTGGCTGATCCATTTTCCTCTTGGCTCTAATCTCCCACCTGCTCCAACATATGTCAGTGAGAATAATCCTCATTCTGAGCCTAAAAGGTAATATTCCGCATTTTGTTTTCGAAATTATAGGTACTTATAATTTCTAATTAAACCTTCAGCAAAACAGGCCCATTAATCTTTTAACATTATTTTTGATATATCATGCTTGGTGTAAGGAATTCTCAGAGATATTCAGTAGAACTGAATTGTATATCATTTTAATAGCAAGGTAAGTTTTATCAATACAAAAGCTCTTTGGTCAAAGTGTATATTTGTACTTGGTGAAGAACAGGTGCAATTGAATTTAATATTTTTTATTGGTTTAGAATTTTTGGCAGCTCTGCAAACCCTTCCTACAGTTCGAGCTGCCAGAGTAGATTGCTTGTGTTAATATCTATAGTCAGCATATTTGAAAGCTTCACTAAGCCTCAGCATTGATTAAAACTGCTCTTTGATGCCAGGGGATTGTTTTAAGCTAATTAAAAAGTGAAATACAGAGGGAGAGATATACAGAGATATACAGAGAAAGAGAGAGAGAAATGCAGAAAGAGGGACACACACACATTTATGGACAAAGAGAGAAACATGCAGAGGAGGGCGTGAGTGAGAGAGAGAGAGTGAGTGTAGAAAATCAGCATTGTTGTGGTATAATGTTTTAAATTTAGAGTGAAGAGAGACTGCTGAAGATTCCATGACCTAAGATTCCACTGCCTCAGCTTGACTACAATTTTGTTTTTTGTTTATTGTTGTATTTATTGTTGTACTTATGAATACCATGTATTCTACTTCCTCTGTGACCTTCACATGAAGAAGGAATTTCATTGTACCCAGCGTACATGAGAAGAAACTGTTATCTAGTACTGGATCATCAGCAATATCCTCCAAATAAGATATTATCTTCTGCACCTACCACATGATCATTGATTCCATCCTTCTCTGGAACCTCTGCATTAGGCTGACCTCAACAACCTTGATATCTTATTTCAGCACAAATGAGCTCCGCATTCTTACCAAGCCAATTCCATCCCCAAAACATTGCCTGTTCCCATCTCCCTGCCTCATCCTTACTCAACTAGCCTACTTGGCAAATCACTTCATAAATGAGAGTTTGTTAAACTGTTCACTACATACCATTGGTAAATATTGTAGCACTCCAGAGGGGCGTTGTTGACTGCCGGTCCCAGCGGCACTATTATTCTCTCCTTGTGTTCAAATGCTTCTATGTGATTACGGTGGAATATTCAAGTTCATTTATTGTTATATTTTAGCTTGGGCTATGCAGCTATTCACATGTGTGTTTGTGGGTCACCCTGACGGTAACTGGGGAGTGTAATCATAACCTCCCCTGTCTGTATGAGCCTGAGCTGTTCTCTCCCTGGGTCATAGTGCCTGGTCTGTTTTTGTGTTTATCACAATAAAAATAGTTGTTGAGTTAAACAAGCTTCCTCACCTGTCATTATGGTTCAAATGCTTGCCACATTGGTGTCAGGAGTGGGATTAGAAATTGACGGCGAGATTGAAGAGCTACGACGTTGGATGGGGCGCCTTAAGACTCAGGTAATGTCGAGGGACCGAGCAGTACACCTACCCCAAATTCCCAGGCTGGGATCTCTAAGACGGGATGCTGATTCAGAGGGAGAACTTAGGAACCGAGCATCATGCCTTCCTAGGGAACCTGGATGGAGCATGTTTAGAAGGTACTGATATTATTTCAAAGAGAAGGAGAGTTTCACCCAGGTCTCTCTGTCAACATAAACAAAATGATTTTCTGATTAATAACTTAGAATTATTTTTTGCAAATTGGCTGTTGTGTTTATTTATATGACAACTGGGTAGTGTATTGGCACAGCTAATAATACTACTGCCTTACAACATCAGAGACACATAACAGAGAACATAGAAAAGTACAGCACAGTACTTTTCATTCCTGACCTCCAGTGCTGCCTGTGTGGGGTTTGCATCGTCTTCCTGTGGTTTTCCTCCAGCCTTCTCCAGTTTCACTTCACATCCTAAAGCATCCAGGTTTGGAGGTCAGTCAGCCTCTGTAAATTTTTCCAAGTGTGCAGGTGTAAGTTATTGGATTCAATTTAGGTCACCCCATTACAGGAAGGACGAGTAGGCTTTAAAAGTGTGCTGAAGAGTTTATCAGGATGCAGCCTGGATTAGAGAAGATGCGTTACAAAGAGATGTTGGGCAAACATGAGTTGTTTTCTCTGGAATGGCAGAGGGTGAGGGGACACCTGATAAAAGAGGCATGGATAAAATAGACAGCTTGTATCTTTCTTCCCCATCATCAAAATACCTAACATTAGAGGGCATGAATTTTAGAGGAGAGAGGGAAAATTCAAAGCAGGCAGGAAGACAAGCTTTTCATACAGATGAAGAGTGCCTGGAATACACGGTTGAGGTGATGGGAGGAGGGGAATTGGCAGGAATGCATGAGGAATAAAAATGGGATTAGTGTAAGGTTTGTATAAATGGGTAGTTGATGATTGGCACAGAAGCGGAAGACCGAAAGCAGCCTTCCCCGATCCATAACAGCCAAGCCTTCTGGATAAATAATTCAGATGGAATCCAGAGATATAACCATGGTGATTGCTGTGTCCTGTTCACTCCTACTAAAAGGTCCTCAAAGCCTTAAATAGAACAAATTGATTGCTTAGGTATTGCAGTAAGGGATGTTTATGTGTTTCAGATCTTTAAACATTTGAAAAAGCAAATTTAAATCTCTTTCAGAGAGGTGAGATGCTTATAAAAGATCAAATGTCTTTCTTCATTGCTTCAGGTTTATTACAGGCTAGAATTATTACTGAACTTTGCAAACAGCTGTTTTACTAGTCTAAAATAATAATATTAACATCCATTATTAGATTAAACTATGTTCAAAATAATTTTTGATCATGTGTTGTGAGAAAGGAATTTAAACTTCAAAATATAAAGTAAGTGTAACATGTTGTAAGGTTTCACTGCAAATGTCATGGCCTCTCTGTAATGCTTCACTGCTAAGGTAATGGTTTCTCTGTAAGTACAATGTTTGGGTTATGACGAGAGATAACGGGGGCTTTGGAATGTGCGCTATCCAGTGAAAGGCATGTTGTTCTTTCTTGTGGGTCTGGGAGCAGGGGTTTTGCAGTCTTGGTAGGCTTGCGGTCTTTCCGCGAGTTGGTAGGCCAGCGGATGGAGTGGACTCAGATCTAGGGTCCAACAGTCAGCGATGCTCGGAGGAGGTCGATGGGGAATGAATGGACGAATCCGTGAGCTCCAACGTGCACATTAGACTGCTTCATTAAAATGAGCCCTTTTTCTTTTGTTCAATTGTTAAATTGCATCTGTTGTACTATCTGATATTTTGCAGTTCGGATGTGTAACCAGGCAACACGTCACGCAGCATCCACACAAACGAGCTTTCTCAGTTTGGCAGGGCCAGAGGCTGTCTTCCCTTAGACAAATGCATGCAGGCCAAACCTGAGGGTTACAATAGTGGGGGTATCATTCAGGATTGATTCTGTTGGATGCTGTGTGATTGCCCTGAGCAGTTAACCAGTGGGTTATGTGTTTAAGTCTATGCTGGTATGGATACAAGCGGGGTGGAGCAGTGGTGTGCTCCGTGGGGTAAGCGGTAACTAATGCGTGCATGTTGAATGGGGTGGATATTCCTACCCCGGATGAATTGTAAATTCGATTTTTGAGTACGGGTTAAAACTGCTGGCAATGTTGTGGTTGTAGGGCGGAGATTTGATAAAATGGGGGGCTCAGACCTTGTTTAGTTCAGGCTAGCACTAATGTAATGGCAGTGGAACTGCCAGTGTCTATTGGTGCCCCAGGTGAAGCGGGCCTATGGCCTGTCCATACTGTCAGGGAGGAGGAGAATGTAGGGGAGTGGGCCAAGTCACGTCGAGCTTCCCGTAGCTGGGGGTGGAGACTTCAAAGACAGGGTTCTATCGTTTCTGAGGAGTGAGGGGAAGGAGTGGTCGGATTTGGAAAGTCTAATTAATCCCCGTCCCCCAGTGAGAAGTGAAAATTCTGAGTTAGTATCGGCCCTTAAAGGGAAAAATGCCCAGGTTCAAAGACCCTGCTATGGTAGGCTCCACCTATTCTCTGGAATAACACCCATCCTTAAAGGGGAAGAGGAGTATGGGATTTGGGCAGAGCAGATATCTGTGCACCCGGTGTTTCGAGCTGCTTTTGGGGAAGTGGCAGCTGCTCAGCGAGATGATCCAGGCATAGGTACCATTTGGTCAGCAGTTGAAATGGGAGACATGGCTCAGGTGGAGAAGACGAGACACGCGTTGGTGCCTCCATTACTGAGAGAATGGCCTCAGATGGAGATGCGGAACCAGATCTCATACCAGGTCACGTCAACCCCGGACCAACCTCGGCGTTGCCAGCTGGTTCTGCTGGAGAAGTATCGGAGGATTGTGTGAAGTCATTTCATGATGATTCTGGATATCTGGGGGTGGAAAGTTCCTATGGATTGCGCAGAGACCGGTTTTACTGGCCCCGGATGAAGTCGGAGTTCAAAGAATACTGCAAGTCTTTCATTCGATGCATAGGACAGAAGGCACTGCCTACGCGGGCAACTCCCTTATCCCACTTGCAGAGTGCGAGACCCCTGGACCTGGTGTATATGGATTTACTGTCAATAGAACCCAATGCCAGCAACATGGTGAATGTCTTAGTCACTCATCAAGGACCACTACACCACATATGTGCAGGCATTTCCTACCAAGGACCAGAGAGTGTCTACGTTTGTCAAAGTGTTATGAGAGAAGTATTTCATTTATTATGGCCTTCCCAAGTGGATATATAGTGATCAGAGATGGGATTTCGAGAGCAGATTCATCCATGAGTTAACAGGCATGCTTGGAGTCGAGAAGTTGAAGACCACGCCCTATCACCCGTAAGGTGATCCCCAACCCAAAAGGTTTAATCGGGCCTTGCTAGACATGCTTGGGACCCTGGAGATCAGCAGGAAGAACAGGTGGAGTCAACATACTGGGCATCTGGTTTACAGTTACAACTGTAGTCGAAATGAAGCTACTGGGTACTCGTCATATTATCTGATGTTTGAGTATGAAGCGAGGTTACCCACTGACCTTTGTTTTGGGACTGACCAGGGGGACTTACCACTGAAGACTTATCTGAAGTATGTGTCTGAGATGAGCAGAGAGCTGAAAAGGGCTTTTGAATTAGTTGGGGTCATGACTGCCAAACAGAATCAAGGAAATAAGAGGAGGTATGATCAAAAGGTGAAGTTCTCCCAATTCCTGCCGGGAGACTGGGTCCTCATAAGGAATTTGGGGCTACCCGGGAAACATAAGTTGGTGGACCGCTGAGCGGCTAAGCCCTATGTGGTGGAGAGTCAAATGCCACACCTACCAGTTTTCTGGGTGAAACCAGAGGATGGGAATGGGCCTGTCAAAATTCTCCATCAGAAACCACCTGCTGCCCGTGGGACAAGAGGTACAGGTAGACCCAGAGCCCAACCTGGAGCCTACAGCTAGTAAGAGGACTCTGTGACAATGAGAGGTGACTGGAGGGCCCACAGCAGGAGAGGTTAGGCCGGCCCCCACCACTGAGAGGGATACTGATTCGGAAGATGAGGACCTGGATGTGTGGTATATGCTGCCTTTTGCTAACTCCCCAACGACTGAGGAAGAGACTTGCAGCTCTTCTCCCGCTGAGTCAAGTGAAGTAGGTTGGGGGGGGGAGGGGCTATCTGCAGACGGCCTGGGTTGCACTGGACCCTACAAGGGATGGAGCGGGGCTTGGCCACGGGATAGAGCGGTATGAGTTGCAGATTGGCATGAGTGATAGGTTAGGGGAGGCCTCGCCAAGTAGACCGGAAGTATCCCCAGTAGTGTCTGAACCTGAAGAGTTAGGTACGTGGGTACGGAGGTCTCAGAGAATGAGGAGACCCTGGATAGGCTGGCCTACATAGCACCGGGGGAACAGTGTGTGACCCCTCCCATCTTGGGGAACTACCTCATTGCCTTTTACACCTGGATTGGGCTTTGTGTTTTGCAGGAAGGCTGGCGAATTATCTCAACATCATGAAGAGATGACTAAATTTGGTGGGGGGAGAGTGTAACACGCTGTGAGGTTTCACTGCTAACGTAAAGGCCTCTCTGTAATGTTTCACTGCTAAGATAATGGTTTCTCTGTAGCAGCAATGTTTGGGTTATGACTAGAGATAACGGGGGACTTTGGAATGTGTGCTATCGAATGAGAGGCATGTTGTTCTTTCTTGGGATTTCGCGGTCTTTTGTTGGCGAGAGATGAAGAGAGAAGACGCAAATGGAAAGAGTTGGTAGATTAGCAGATGGAGTGGACTCAGAGTGGTCCAATGGTCAGCGACGCTCGGAGGCGGTCAATGGGGAATGAATGGACGAATCCGTGCAATCCAAATAGACCTTTTTTCTTTTCATTTTCTTTACTAACCCTATAGTCAGATTATAAAGTTCAATCATTAAATTGCGTATGGTGTACTGTCCTATATTTTGTGGTTCAGATTTGTAACTGGGCAACACATCACGCAGCATTCACGAAAATGAGATTTTTCAGTTTGGCTGGGCCAGAGGCTGTCTTCCCCTAGACAAACTCATGCTGGCTGAACCTGAGGGTTACATAAGTTTAAACTGCAGCTTCAAAAACCTATTCAGGAGAAAATAGACAATCTCAAACAGCTTAGCAGTGGACCGTTTGCTTCTCTCTACCTTCCTCACTCTAATTAATTCTAGATAACTAACAGTCAGCAATTTACTGCATACATTTTATATACAATTGTAAATATATTATCTAAATATGGATAGTAGTTGAAGTAATTTGTCCTGTAAATAACAGGCTGAATTTTTAAATTATCTATCAATTATATGCACCAAGAACATTGTTGGTTACATTTAAATAACTGTTGCAGCAGGAAGTCATTTCCTTGACAGACTGAGAGCCTGAATGTGTAAATTGAAATGCCATTTATGATGAACAGTAATTCATACTTCTAGGGATAATACCTATCATTCAATATTTGGTTGGTTGCAGTTTTAAGGCATTAAAACATAACTTGCCAAGCAGAGTTTGCTACAACATGAAAATATAGCAGAATATTAAGAAGTGATTGTTTTTGTTGTTCATTATTTTCTGTATTCACAGACAAAGTACTCTTCACTGAGGCCAGGCGAACTTAGGCCAATGCAAATATAGATTAATAAAAACCTACAATCTAATTAAATTGATAAATTAGTCATCAGGCTTAATATTTTCAATGCTCTGAAGTACAGAGAAAAAGGCATTTTTTTGCACGCCATTATACAGATCATTTCACAATGTCCAAACGTTGAGGTAGTACAAGAGAAAAGCAATAACAGAACGCAGAATGAAGTACTTCAGTTGCAGGGAACAAGCAGTGCAGGCAGATGAAAAGATGCAAGGCCATAACAATGTAGATAGTGAGGTCAAGAATCTATCTTATCATACAACGTTCAACAGTCTTATATCAGCGAGACAAAAACAGAATTTATTAATAACCAGCATTTTTACCTGAAAAGTAAAATCTTTATGTCACAAGAGTTTGAGAAGCAAGTAACATTGATCAGATCTATCACCAGTAGTTGTGACTCATTAGCCTTACAATCGATTTATCCCAGTGCAGTTATGAGTGCGTACATAATCCAGGCTGTAGAGAGGGACAGAGAAAAGTAGTGGGATCCCAATGTCATCTTTAACATTAACTTTATTTTAACCTCTCAGCTTTGAGTAAAGGAATTGTACCACAGAATAACAATTCTTGTTTTTCTTTTGTCATTTTCTAAAATTCCGTGAGTCAGGACATGTGCAGACTCAGCAGTTATTCAATATGTGTTTTCTGTAAACATAAACAGACAGGGTGAACCCCAGACTCTCACCTGGTTTTGTCTCCTACACAGTTAAAATCCAATCTTGATTTTAGATAATTCATTGGTGCATCAGATCAAATAAAAAGGAATACAAAGAGTCTGGATGAAATTTCATGAGCATGAATAGCACATGTTATGACTTGTTGTATCAGGCACTGAAATGCAAGATATCCTGATAAAAACACAGAAACTACACATTAATTCCTTAAGCTCCGCAACTTCTCAGCCAGACTCCAATCTTGCATTGATAACCAGCTCCCAAAGTATCCTCAGACCACTTGCTTTAGCACAGACATTGCACAATAGTGAACTGTTCAGAAATGAAACAGGGGCACATCAGAACTGCAGTTTGTTGTGATGAGGCCCAGACTAATAATGTTCTCTCATTGGAGCAGAGCTCAATAATGAACTGTTGGATTCTCCATACCACTGGCAATGTTTCAACAATTGGATAGTGGGAAATTCTGTTGTATTTCATAACTTCAGAAAATAATCAAAAGGAAAACACAAGAAAAGGGATCTGTTGTTTCACTTTAGTGAGGCACACACATACAGTTTGACTAATGTCATTTATGTACTTCTTACATAAAGCCCGTAATGAATTATATAAACAAATAACATATTTACAATGCTACTTAAGTATTAAATGCAAATGCACGACACTCCGCCCGGCTTAGCTATGAACTCCAGCTCAATAGGTCTCAATTCAAGTATGTAACATTGCTGTTCTAGTAATATCTAGAGTCATGGAAGGGGTAGGGACAGGGGCAGGTGGCAGAGAGGAGTGCCAGGGGAGGAGTGGGGTGTGGGTGCAGGCACAGCCAGCCCTGAGAAGCCCGCAAGGTCATTTGATTCCAAGCAATTGGCTTGTTGATCATTACAGAATGTCTCTCTGGTGTGTCCCTCTCGCACCCCTCACTCTTCCCCTTTTCTCAATCATAATTCTCGTCTCCCTTCCACCTTCCCACTCTCAGTCCACAATAGAGACCCTTACCAGAGTCAGGTTTATCATAACTCACATATGTCATGAAATGTGTTATTTTTTTTGCTGCAGTAGTACAGCACAATACATAAAATTACTACAGTGCTGTGTAAAAGTCCTATTCAGGCCTAAAGATTTAATCTCTGTGGAGGATTCTGTGGAATAACATCTTTCTTGACAATGTGGGGTCCCTCTGCATGGCAGGTGAGACTAGTGGCTGTGAAAAAACTCAGATTCTGGGGCCTCCTTGGTGGTTGTAGGAATTGACTGTGGAACTACAAGAGGAGTTTCTGACAACTCTGAACACATTTCTTCTCTGATAATTGACTCTGTTCTCCTCAACTGATCGAAGTGATGACTCCAGATGATAATCAAATGCAATCTCCACTGTGTAGCAGAGTGGTCCAGTTTTGTACTTAATCTTTTCAAGTACCCACTTTTGATCAGCTATGTAGTCCTTCACCATGAATGCTTGTCCAAGAGTGAAATATTAAATTTCCTTGTGCGAGGAGCCCTCGATTTATCCCTGCTGTTTGTCCTGCATAGTTTTTTTTTGATATTGAGTTTAAGATGTTCTTTAGACTCAGAAAAAACTTTCTGTCAAAGCATTTGTAGCTGGATAGTACACTGCAGATGTAATATATCTTATTCCATTTGTCTTCAGGAAAGACTGAAACTGTTCCACACAAACTGTGATCCGTTGTCAAGTGTTCCGAAACACCAGCCCTTGAGTGGAGGCTTCTCAACACATCAACAGTATGTGAGACTGTGGTGGAGGCATTGGGAAGACCTCTGGCCATTTTATAGCTCCATTCTCTACTACAAGAAGTTTGTGTTCATGACTGGTCCAGCAAAATCCACATGAATGCTCTGCCAGGATAATGCAGGCCATTCCCAGTGATGAAGAAGTGCTGCTCTTGGCATCTACTGGATGTACTGGCATCTGCTAATCTATCCCAGGTCACCAGACAAAGCTTCGAGCCAGTGCTTTCATTAAAACCACACCTAGGTGTCGGTCAGCAGTTTGTCTCCAGAGATGGGGATAAATAGATTGAGAAAGACGAGGGGTGTGTCAGAAATGGACCATGTGAACTTAGAGGTAGGATGGAGGTTGGAGGCCAGGAAAAGCTTGTAACATGGACTGTCTACATATCCAACATAAAGACAGGCATATGAGTGTGGAGAAAGAGCAAAAGTGAAGATAGTTGAGGGAGAGGACCAGTTCTGCCAGACAGAGGTGGGTGGTGGTGGGGAGGAACTGGTCAGTTCTCTTATTGAGAAAGAATAAGAATCCTCTTGATGTACTCTCCCTAATGCAAATCAGAAGTCTCCCTAAAAATAAATCAATTATAGTGATAAATCCCTTTGTGAGTTTTTATTGAGAAATATTTGGACTTCTCTTCCATTTCCATCAGCAGGTAGCCCTATAGCAAAGTCCATTTTGCTGAAGTGTTTGTGAAAACTAAGAGGGGCCATGAAAAGTCCCTAGCAAGTAAAATTAAGTTGTATCCAAAGGCATTCTACACATACATCAAGAGTAAGAGGATAACTAAGGAGAGGGTGACCACTCACGGATAAAAGGGGGAACATTTGCTTGAACGTAGAGAATGTGAGTGAGGTAGCATATAAGTACTTTGCTTCAGTATTTACCGAGAAAAAGGACATGGTGCTGGGTGCATAGGTATATTAGGGCATTTAGAGGTCAAGGAGGAGGAACTATATGGCTTCCTAGTGATTATTAAGGTGAATAAGTCCCTAGGGCCTGATGGGTTTTAGCCCAGGTTATTGAAGGAGTCGAGAGACGAGTTTGCAGGGCCCCTGACAAGTATCCCTCTAGGCACAGGTGAGGTCCCACTTATGTTGTACCTCTGTTTTTGAAGGAACAAAGGAAATCCTGGGAGCTATAGACCTGGGAGTCTCATGTCAGTTGTAGGGAAATTGTCAGGGAAAATTCATGGAACAGGATATATGAGCATTTGGAAACCCATAGCTTAATTATGGAGTGCCAGCATGGATTTGTGCGTGACACAAAGTGCCTTACCAATTTGATTGAATATTTTGACAAGGTGACGAGAGAGATTGAGAAGGGTAGGGCAGTGGGTGTTGTCCACATGGATTTTACTAAGGCGTTTGACAAAGTTCCTCATGGGAGGCTAGTCCTGAAGATTAAGAAGCATGTGGCCTGCTGCAAATTGGCTGTTTGGATTCAGAACTGGCTTGCGCATAAAAGACAAAGGGTATTGTCTGAAGAGTTTTACTTGAGCTGTAGGTCTGTAGTTAGTGGAGTTCCGCAGGGATTTGTGATAGGACGTCTGCTGTTTGTAATGTACATAAATAAGGGAAGAGGTGGAGCGGAGTAATGACAGCGATTAAACGGCAACTCCTTTGCTTGCATCTTCGGAAACAGCTCTAGTTCCAACTTTAATATCTTTATTTTTCCTTTTCAGGTTCTCTTGAAGACCCTGACTTCAGTTCTCTGCGGGAATGAGACCTGCTCTCGGGGTTTCATAACCAACCATTGTTCTTTGGCACGCCAAGGGCTCGGCCTAAGAGTTTGGTTCAGAGTTGGAAGCCTAGGGTCTTGGGGCTCTGGAGACAGGTGGATTGAGAGTTGGTGTCACAGCAGGAGACCCATGTGTTGTCAGGGGAGTCGGGATGTCTGTGGCTGTGTACCGGGAGACCCAAGATCTTTGAGATCTTCTGGCACAGATCTCGACAAAAGTGAATTAACGGACTTTCAACATCATAAACCAGCAAGTTGTATGTTTTCCCCTGCTCGCTGAGGAAAACAGAAACACCTTCTTCTCTTTTGTTTGGGAGAGAGAGAGAGCATGTGGTATGTTGTATACTGGGTGAAATGCGAAGTCTTTGGGGTAACTGCAAGTCTGTGTCTTTGCTATTGCTTTGCTCACTCTTGAGTGCACAGTGGCCGGTGTTGATGCTTTTTTTTGCTGGTGGGGGGGAAGGGGGATTGTTGCTTGCTGCCACTTTAACGCGGGAGGTGGGGAGCTGGGGGGGACTTTGGGGTTCTAACACATTACTGTTGTTCATTTTTGGGGCACTCCTCTGTTTTTGTGGATGCCTGTGAAGAAAAAGCATTTCAGGATGTATATTATATACATTTCTCTGACATTAAATTAGACCTTTGAACTTTTAAATGAACTTGATGAAAATGTAGATGGGTGGGTTTGGAAATTTGCAGATGATACGAAAATTGGTGGAGTTGCGGATAGTGTAAAAGACTGAGAAAGATCAAAGTGAATATAGATCAATTGAAGATATGGGCTGAGAAATGGCAGATGGAGTTTAACCCAGATAAATATGAGGTGTCACACCTCAGTAGGGCAAGTGCAATGAGACAGTGTTGCTGAGCAGAGAGATCCTGGGATCCAAGTTCATAGCTCCTTGAAAGTGGTTACATAGCTTGATAAGATGGTTAAGAAGGCATATGGAATGCTTACTTTTATTAGTCGAGGTACTGAGTTCAAAAGTCAGGAGGTTATTTTGCAACTTTCTAAAACTCTGGTTAGGCTACATCTCAAGTATTCCATACATTTCCAGTTCCCTCACTATACGAGGTATGTTGAGGCTTTGGAGAGGTTTACCAGAATGCTGCCGGGTTTAGAGGGCATGTGCTATCACAAGTGGTTGGGTAAATATGAGCTGTTTTCTCTACAGCATGGGATGTTGGGAGGAGATCTGATAGAGCTTTACAAGATTATGAGAGGTATAGATAGAGAGCATCCGCTTTCCAGGGTTGAAATGTCTAATAACAGAGGACATTCATTGAGGGTGAGAGGGGTAGACTTGAGTGGGATATGAGGAGTAAATTTCTTACTCAGAGAGTCATGGAGGTCTTGAATGTGCTGCTTGGTATGGTGGTAGAGGCATATGCATTAGAGGCTTTTGATACATGGACATGAGGAAGATGGAGGGATATAGACAATGTAGGAGGGATTAGTGTTTGAGTTTTTCCTTTTTAGCTGGTTCAGCACGATATTGTGGACCAAATGATTTGTTCCTGTGTGGTACACTTCTATGTTCTAAAGGTTTGCAAAGATACCTCCTATCCTGGGCAGAGGGTATTGATCTACTTTCAGTATTGGGTTGATGGTGACTTTAAAATCACCACAGATCCTGACAGACCCATCCCCCCGGCTACTTGGACCACTGCATGGCCCTTGGCCTCCACTCAAACTTGGAAAAAATTCCTTTGGACTCTGTGCGATCTCATTCACTGTTGTCATGGATGTTATAAGTAATCAGATGTGCTTTGTAAAACTTGGGTGTGACATTTTCATTTAAGAATATTTTGCCCTTGATATGTTTCAGTTTTCCAATTCCATCCCTGAAAACTGCTCTGGCATCGTCCAATACTTTTCTTAATTTACTTGACTCTGTTGCATGCAAGTGATGGATCAATATCCAATCAAGTTGTAGTTGTCTTAGCCAAACATGGTCCCACAAGGCTGCCCTCCCAATTTTTACCACATACAAGTCCAATGTAGTTTGTTGGTTGTTGTTTTTCATTGTTACAATTGTCATACCCACAGGACTTATATTTTCTCCAGTATAAGTTCTTAATTGGATATCTGCAGGCTTCAGGTCTGTATATTTGAAATGCTGGTCAAACTCATTTTGTGGAATGACTGAAATGGCTGAGGCAGTATCCAATTCCATTTTAATTAATTTTCTGTTTTTTTCTGGTGTAAGCCACATTGTACGTCTCTTGTTAGTTTTCACATTTTAAATCTCAAAGCTACTCATTCCTATGTCACTCTCATCATTATCAGATTCGGCTTCAAGGGCATGCAGATCAGATTAGTGCTCTTTTTGAAACTGCAACTTGACTTCTTTCATCTTTTTCTGTTCCTTTTGCTATTTATTTGTTTTTGACTGCATGACATTCTCTTTGTATGTGTCACAAACAAGAGAAAATCTGCAGGTGAAGAAATCAGATGAAGGGTTTCAGCCTGAAACATCAACTGTTTACTCTTTTCCATAGATCCTTCCTGGCCTCTTGAGTTCCTCCACCATTTTGTGTGTGTTGCTCTTTGTATGTGGCCTACTTGTTGCATTTTCTGCAGGTTTCAACTTTAAATCTGTATTAGTCTAGTGTATGTGAGCCCCTGCCACAAGGTAACACAGTTTCCTCAGCCAGACAGGTGTCTGTTTAGACATTGCAATTTTGTTCACCCTCACTTTCATTCCTGACTGCAGCTCAATTGCCTTTCTGGCTGCTGTTTCTATTGATACAGTGATTTCAACTATTCTTTTAAATGTAAGTTGTGCTTCCATTCAGAGCCCATTTTCAGTTCCTAAATGATGTCTCAGTGCATCATTAAGCGCATTGCTGAACTGAAAATGCTTGGAGAATTTCTTCAGATTAGCCATGTACACTGAAATCGTGTCCGCTTCCATTTATGAAACCTAAGATATTCTGCAATCAACAATAGTTTTGATTCTAAATGAGATACAATGTTGAGAAATGTATGGTTGTACATTTTGGAAGAAGAAATAATCAGGCAGATTATTATTTAGATGGGGAGAAAATTCAAAAAATCAGAAGTGCAAGGGGACTTGGGGTTCCTCGTGCAGGACACCCTAAAGGTTAACCACCAGGTTGGATCAGCAGTAAGGAAAACAAATGCTAAGTTGGCATTCATTTCAAGGGGAATAGTGTATAAGAGTAAGGAGGTGTTGAGGCTCTTATGGAGCACTGGTGAGACCACATTTGGAATCCTATGTGCAGTTTTGTGCCCCCTATCTTAGAAGGGATGTACCGATGTTGGAGAGAGTTCAGAGAAGATTTACGAGGATGACTCCTGGAAGGCAGGGGCTAACATATGAGGAGCATTTGTTGGCTCTTGGATTGTATTCATAAGAGTATAGAAGAATGAGAGAGGATCTCATAGAAACATTTCGAATGTTGAAAGGGTTGGACAGAGTAGATGTGGAAAGGCTGTTTCCCTTGGTGGGCGAGTCCAGAAGAAGAGGCCACAGTCTTAGAATTAGAGGGTACCCATTTACAACAGAAATGGGGAGAAATTTTTTTAGCCAGAGGGTCGTGGATCTATGAAATTCATTGCCACGTACATTGAGGGTGATTAAGGAGGAGATTGATAGGTATCTAATTAGTCAGGGTATCAAGGGATATGGGGAAAAAGCCGGAAATTGGAACTAGATGGGAGATTAGTATAGCTCATGGTGGAGTGGCAGAGCAGACTTGATGGGCCGAATGGCCTACTTCTTCTCCTTTGTCTTGTTTTGTAAATGTTCCTATGTTACATTCAGCAAATATGGTTTGGTTGGAACAGTTAACTCTCAAAGCATACTATATATTTTTCTTCCTATGACACTTAGTAACATAGGCATTCACTTTGCATTGGCTATTCCGTTTGCTTTAAATTGCTGCTCAATTCACGAAGTATACTTATTCTAGTTATGTTTTGTGCAATTGAACATGTATACCTTTCCAAAGGAGGCAACATTTTCTGCTTTTTTTAATTCATTATTACCACCCAGTACTCATTGTCGGGCGCCAGACGCTCAGAGCGATTCGGCGGGGGCTGGGTGCCCGGCACTCGGCCGGGGACCGTGGTTGAGTGGTCAGTGACTTGGGCTGGCTCCCCCACCGGACTTAGTCTGGTGAGGAGGGTGTGACAACACTCAGCAAGACTGAAAAAAACAAGACCTGACAAAGGTTGGATGAGCTCCTTGTGAGCCAACGGCCATCTTCCATGGAACAGATTAAAGCCTCACCATGTATCTACGAATCGTATACTATGCACCTAGTTAGAAGAGACATGATGAACTTGAGCGCTGCACCGTGTGCCTGGACCTGCCCAAGGCCTCTGCATAAGGAAGGGCCGAGCTCGAAGAAGCGGCAACGGCTGGAAGCCGACACGGCCTCGGGCTCGAGTTCGGCGGGGGTGGCGGTGGGCGGTGCCAAGGTGGCCAGTGAGAACAAACTGGAGGAGAGGCTGTACTCGGTGCTGTCGCAAGATCGAAAAAGATGGACGTGCATAGCCACCAACCCCGGATTCGGGATGGCACCCACTGACTGACTGACTCATTGTTTATGAACCCATGAATTTTGCCCATTTTCTGTCTTTTTTTTAAACTCATCCGGCTATCTCCCTTTCTGAAGAAACAGGTGCTGTGCTGTGCTTTTTTAATATAATCAAACAGCTCACTACACCTTAACAGATAGGTAGTCATCTCGGGTTCAACAAACCTGTTTGCCATGTTTTGTTACTTCAAAAATTAATTGAAAGAAAAACACAGAAGCTGGGATTTATGTTGACCACTTTATTTTACTTTAGTACGGGATACATGTATGATGTGAAAGCATAATAATGTATGCCAATCATGTACTTCTTTCATATAATCCACAATGAATTATGTAAACAAAGAATACTTAATCAAGCAATACTTCTAAAATTACTCAAATTTTATTGAAATATTAAAAGCACTACAAATTCTACCACAAAGAACAGAGAAATTTTAATAATTTCTGTTTAAATATTGTCTTTTATTATAATAACAATAATTATTCCCTATTCCAAAAGCAGGTTCCAAAACTGCAGGATACCTTTCCATATCATTTCACATTCTACAATGCCAGGAAAATGATGTGATTATTTCAATTTTATGCTCTCTTTATGAATAAAACAATTCATTAATTTTTAGTCATTGTGCTATCACATATATTATTCAATTATCTGGCTGTAAATAGCATTCTAAACAGTCCATCTCATATATTACATTTTTCATTACATTTAAAATACTTCAAATGGTAAAGTCTTGCATTATATCAGACCACATCTGGAGCCCAGTAAGTAAAATTATTTCTGACTCGCACCTCAAAGCAATTATTTCTAAAAAATTTTTCTTTCACACTTTGACCAATTGTTGATCCAATGTAAATAATGGCATTTGTTTATAGTTAAACATTGCAATCTTTTCAAGTTAAAATGAAAACATATTGGTCAGACTGTGTGTCTAATGGACCCATTTATTTTCATCTTTCCTGCCTAAACCCATTATTGCACTGTAACTAAATACTTGCACAGTTCTCATTTTTTTTCCTGGAAATTTGTTATAATTATTCATACCCAGAAAAAAATATATATCATAGAACTCCGAGTTTCCATGTCAAATGCCTCCATCGGTGAAACACACTAATAAATACACAGCAACAAGAACTTAATATATGCATTGAAGATATCTTTAAAATAAGACTTTGCTGGACTAAGTTACCTTATCTTGTGGCCATCAATTTAGAAAAATTAAATAGATTACATTTGGAATATTTAGTAGTTGAATGTTACAGAGAAAAGCTGATAAGTAGGAGTGATTTCAAAATAATATTCGCATCCTAACAGGTTAGCTGAAATGATTAATTATGACAGTGAGGTATAAGTGGATCTTGTTCACAGTCTGATCCCAATATCTGATCATAATTTATATGTAGGATTTGTAAAGAACGTTTCATTTGTGTCTATATGTAATCATACCATGTTGAATTGTTGCATGTTGTGTCTCATACTATAAAAGGTTTTCCTACTTCTTAATGAAGCCAATGTGTCATTGATAAATTCAAAAGTATTGAGGAAAGGAATCCATGCTGAAGAAATCCTTCATCGGGAGATGGATTTTTTTCATTCCTTCTTCTCTCTGAAACTGTTGCAGAGGATACCAGGTCTAGAAATTCCGTCATCCAACATAGTTCTGTGATGCAGTGGAATGTTCAAAAGAACCATTGGCTGAATGCAATTCAAAACAATTTGTGGAGATAATCCACAGTGATATCTTTACCTGTTTTGATTTGCATAGACATTGATGGGATAGCTATGATATAAAATGGATAAAAGATTTGGTTATGCCATTTTTGTCAAATTGCGTTCGCAGTGCAAGGCTGTAAATAATGGATCCCATCCCAATTTCTACCTGAGACCATGCTATTCCCAGGCCCTCACTTCTTCCAGTTTACTCATTGTCTATACCACTTCCATTTTTGGCCACTGTTGTCGAACAACTTCTCCTGAATTATTTCCCTGACCACCCCATAATCTCATGAATCTATGACCTGAATGTACTTCATCTGCTCAAACATTTCTCCAGCCAATCCTACTGGTAATCTCACTGACCTAAACCCCACCCCATCATCACAAATACTTTTCTCAGGTCTTACTACCTGCTGTCCATCTTTTCCACCTACCACAATCTAACTTCCCACACAATTTATTTCCAAGCTCCGCACAGATCAGTGGCAGGATAGATATATGTGCGCAAGTTCTATCTTACTATGTGCCATGCCATAGTCATTTAATCCGGTTAAATACCGGGGTCCTGGGGCATATGAAAACCTTGTACGTTGTATTTACATGTCTCCCTGAACGGAAAAAAGGGCAGAATCATTTTTCTCTCTTTTCCTAACCACGCCTCCTCTTTACTGCTGTTCACAAGCTATGCCTGCAAGAAAGAAAATGGAATGTCACCCATCAACACACAAGTTTCCAGTGCACCAGTGTTTCCATTAGAGTCTACTGTGTTGTGGAGTGTATACTTTGTTGAGTATGGCATCTTTCTCAATAGCAGAGAACAAAATATCACAAGTTTATTGTGATATGTGATGTACTTGTTTCTTCTATTCTGTCAACTGATCATTCCATTCCCCCATGTGAAGCTGGACAGTGAGTAGAAATGAGGCTTTTCTTTATTTCATTGCTCTCTGTAAATTGTTCAAAATGAAACAATCTGAACTGTGAAAGACTATCTAATGTGACTTATTTCAGAAATTCCTAAATCATCTCCTCTGTCATGGTTTATAAACCCCTATGCATTACTTCTAATCACTTTGAATAGTTGGTTATTACCAAAACAGCAGCCAATATCTTATTCTAATGACTACAAACGCACTGAAATTAAATTATAAACCATCTCTACAACTGGAAATTGTGTTCTACAAATCTGTCATGCAATCAATCTATTAGTTAATTTTATTGCCTATGCCTAACCAATAGTCAAATCTTCTGGTCTCTGCCTTCGTAGTCACCACAACTATATGTTTGGCATGGAGAGTTTCCATAATTTTACTTTGGAATTTCATTGGCATCACCAACTACACCTCCATTTTATGCAGCTTTGGTGGTAGACCAATCATTGCATCTTTGACGAAAAAGTCTCACGTCTTACATAATCCTTAAATCATTGCATAATGTATTATGGGTTATATGTAAGAAGCACATGAATGGCATCCATCATTACTCCATTATGTCATATGTCACAAGAAAAGAAAGTGGAAGTCAATGTCCCATCTGCTTAATAGTTTTGTTGAGCACTGTAAGCAGCGATGGCCAAGAGAACTTTGGAACTTACTTGTCTTTGCCTTACCTTTTGCCCTTAACTCCTGGTGGAGTCGTCAGGGTGACATCATGTCAAGCTTTGCACCAGTCTGTTCCATCTGTCACGGTTGTGTGCCAGAGCCTGGGTCACCGCAAATGTTTTCCCTGTCCATTCTTTAATGTTGTCCGTCCATCTTTTCCTCTGTCTACCTCTCCTTCTTCTCCCCTCCACAGTTCCTTGTAGAACGGTCTTTGCAAGGCCACTGGATCTTGTTACGTGGCCATACCATCTCAGCTTTCTTTTCTTCACCGTTGTGAGAAGGTCTTCATGGGGGCCAATGTGGTGCTGGATGGTCTTGTGGACCTGCTCGCTTGTGATGTGGTCCAAGGATGAGGTGCCCAAGATGTTGCAATAGCATCTCATTTCCAATGCCTGTATCTTCCTCTGTAGCTCTGCTGTGAGGATCCATGTCTCGCATCCGTACAGGAGGATGGATAATACTAATGAACGCAGGAGTCTGATCTTGTACTTCATGGTGATGTTGCTGTCCCTCCATATTGTCTTGAGTTTAGATAGTGCTGTCATTGTCTGTACGGTTCTTGCCTGGACTTCTGGTCTTGATCCTTCATCACTGATAATTGCCCTTACGTATTTGAACTGCTGCACTGTCTCAAGTTTCTGACCATGGACTGAGTTGCCTGTTGTGATGGCACCACTGGCATTTGCCATGAGCTTGGTTTTCTTGGCACTTATTTCCATTCCAAACTTTGTGGAGGCTCTGTCAAGTTGGCCGACCAGGTTGGCCAGTTCGTCCTCTTTTCCTGCAAGTCCATCGACGTCGTAGGCAAATCTCAGGTTTGTAATGTTCCTCCCACTGATGCTGACTGTGCCCACCTGATCCAGGAAGACATTGAAGAGAGTGGGGGAGAGGAGGCAGCCCTGACAGAGTCCTACAGATGTATGGAACCAATCCCCGATGGTGCCCTGCGCGTGTACTGCACTGGCTGCCTTGGCGTTAAGCTGATGGATTGTACGAATCAGCTTCTGCCCCATGTTGAATTTCTTCATGGTGGCCCATAAGGCATCGTGCCAGACTCTGTCAAATGCCTTCCTGAAGTCTATGAAGATGTGGTAGAACTCTCTCTGGTGCTGAAGGTGTTTCTCACAGAGGGTGCAGAGTTTGAAAATCTGCTCAGTGGTGCTTCTGCCCTTACGAAAGCCTGCTTGTTCCTTGGCAATGTTGTCTTCTGCCTGAGCTCTCAGTCTGTTCAAGATGATTCTGAGCATTACCTTGCTTACGTGGCTGATCAAACTGATGGTACAGTAATTCTGACAAAGTTGGAGATTGCCTTTCTTGAGAAGCACAATGATCAACGACTGAGTTCAAGGTGTCAGCCATTCACCTATCTGCCAGATTTTATTGCAGATGGTGGTAAGCATGTATATCGTGGCCTCTCCTTCATGCTTCAGCAGTTCAGCAGGGATGTTGTCAACTCCTGCTGACTTCCCGCATTTCAGTGCTCTTATTGCGGCTTCAACTTCTTCATGCATGTTTGGATAGATATCCTCATTGGAAGATTCCTGCATATTCAGCAGGCTTGGATCCCCTTTGCTCTGGTAGTTGTACAGTTCTGAACAATACTTTGTCCTCTTTTCCATTATTTCCTAGTCTTCTGTGAGACTTTAGCCATTTTTGTCTTGGATGGTGTTTTTCTTTGGTAAGACATTTCACCAGTTGGAATGCTTTCTTTGTGTTGTTGTTGGAGAGGCTGTCTTCAATGTCCGCACATTGTTTGGCTTTCCATCTTTCCTTTGCTTCCTTCATTTCCCTCCTGATTTCCTTGTTGATTTTTCTGTATTCTGTTCTTCCCTCTGCTGTGTTTTTATCTTTCTTTAATTTCCTTCTTGTGTCACACATATCCAGTATCTTGTCAGTGACCCACGGTTTAGACTTGCGGCGGCTTTTCCCCGGAATCTTGCTTGCTGTTTCCGTCATCACTGTGTTAAAGTTATTTGTGGTGGTCTCCAGGTCTTCATCAGGGAGGAGAATTGGTGCAAACTTTCCCCCAGTTGCTGCCTGAAATTCTTCAGAGATGGTGGGGTCTTTCAGTTGTTCAAGGTTGAATCTCAGCCGGCTGTTATTTGGCTTGTTGATTCTCCTCAAGGAGAACTTACTTGGTGATACAGCAATTCCATGCCAACAGGAGGAGATGAATGGGTCCCTTTGATGTGGGTCAGCAGGGTTGACTCTCTCCTCAAGTCCTCCCCCTCAAAATAAAATCTCAGAAGCTAGCTCCGCACTTCACAGGACCCTTTAGGGTTGTTAAGGGGTTTACAGCTTCCCAGCTTCCTCTGAAAAGAAAAGAAAAACTAAGTAGGCAAATATCCTGGCTCTTTTTTTTTCCAATTAATTTCTGGAGTTACAAAACATAGCTGTTAGGGTCACTAGTAAACTCAAGTCCAGGAATCTCAGAGACTTTGGCAATTCAAACAAAATTGTGGAACAATTTCTCACTTGTGCTAGTGTTGCTATGTTTATTTTGCTATTATATATAATTATACACACACACACACGTCATTGAATTTCAATTGGGTTTTAATTTTTAATTGAGTCAGATCACCTACTGTATGTAGTCTACTTCAGTGTCTCTTATCTGTGATACCACCTCAGCTGCTGAGTTATCACCAGCATTTTGATTCTATTTTTGGTTTCTAGTATCTCCACCATAAAGCATTATAAATTAAGATAGTAATCAGTGTCCTGATTCCACTAAAACTGCTTGTATTACTTCTGTTCTAATGAATTTCAAGATTTGATCCATTTTATGGGTGAGCAAACAACTTTTATTTCCTGGAAGGAGCTGCTAAGTATTTTTTCGATTTAAACAGAATTACCAACCTATGGGATCTCTATAACATAACTATGACAGAAAAATAGCAGAAAGTACAAACAAGTCACACCTACAAGATTTGATGATTTTCTGGTGCATTTTTGATTATTTCTGAAACCCCAAATGTTACAAAATTTGTATAACAGTTTAATTCTTAACCTTTATTTTGACAAAGTCACAAATTCATCTTTTTGGAAGTAGATGAAGAATACAGTCAGTATGTTAACTGGTGAAATTTTTAATGAAAATTTCAAGATTTCTACCATCCAGTTTGTACTTTCTAGCCAATATATATCATTGGTTCATAGGACAATAGAGCGCAGTCAAGGTGTCAGAATCAGGTGAATTTACCATTCCTTGAAATATGATTTTTGTTATACTATCCCATTTTGTACTAAGGATGTTTCTTTCAATATTATACTGTTTGTTTTCCCTCTTTTCATTGGAAGGAAAATGGTGGACCATGAATGGGATGTGATCAAGAAGACCAGGCATTGTGAATACACTTGGGAATCCACTTTTGCAGATGTGGAGCCATTTTTTAAGAATTTCAAAACAGTCAATCAGAAGTGACTGAATTGTTTATCTTCCCAGAAATGTGTCAACATTTGTATTGCTTTATGGCTGTTTCCTCCATCCTTGTGCTCTAGGTAATGTCTCTTGATTTGTCCAACGCAGACTGCTTCAAACCAGTTCAAGCAGGTTAGCCAAACTCTGGACCCAGCCTGCCACTTTACAGAATGAACTACTTCTAATCTGAGAATGGTCTCAGCGTTAACAGAACATTAGCAGAAACTCCTTGTGTCTCTGTTCAACAGACTTCCAAATCTCTTACTATCCCTTCTTTCAGTTAGTCCTGACGAAGGGTCCCAGCCCGAAATGTTGACTGTACCTCTTCCTATAGATGCTGCCTGGCCTGTTGTGTTCACCAGCAATTTTTCTGTGTGTTACTTCAATAGCCTTATTAGGTTATCCCTGAACAAGAACCAATTCACCGTGCATTTCATAAAATGGCAGCTGCAACAACAGTCTCATAAGATGGCCACCTCCATTCCTGCAACTTCGTGGCAAAGACAAATAGTTCTGTTTTGTTTATTTCCACTGACCTTGCCTCATTCCTATTTGCTGACTTGTAGATTGTAGTTCTTTCTGACCAACAGACTTTCCTAACTCCACTTTTGATTTACTATGGGCACTCAATGAGGCTGTTTCTCTTTTCTCACCCAAATTTCAGTATAAACAGGAGCAGCCAATCTTTTACATTCTATTAAAGCAACACATTTTCAATTTTTTTCAAGTATCTTCTTTCATTCCTCTCTAGTACTTAACAAATGCCATATTACATAGTACGTTCAAGTTTATAGTCAAAGGCATACACACACAGGGTATTAAATACCATGAAAATTAGATTTTTGTAGCAGCTGCACTGTATTTTACCAATATGTCAAGCATAAATTAACATAAATTACACCTAAATTATATATAATTAACATGGCAAAATAAACATAGCAACACTAGCACTAGGAAAAGGAATATAGTTTAAGGTAGTATTATGGTTTCTAGGTCATTTTCAGACATTGTGGCAGTGGGGAAGAAGCTAATGTTGAATGTTGAATGTTAAAGTGTGAATTTTCATTCTCCTGTACCTCCTGCCTATTGGCAGCATAGAGAAAAGGGCATAGACAAGATGATGAGGGTCCATGATGGTGGGTGGTGCATTGTCTCCATTTGATGCCTTTAGTTGTGGGGAGCTCTCAACCTCAGATGGAAATGGCTGAGTCCACCATTCTCTGAGGCTCTTGCATCCTTGTGTATCGCAGTTTCCATACCAGGTGCATACACATGATACATATTACCGACAGCTGTACATCCTGTTTTAAAAGGGAAACAATCAGAAAGAGAAAAGAATAGCATTATTTATCGAAACTTTTTTGACATCAAATTATTCTCCTGATTGCTAATTTTCTGGACAAGTTTGCAATGTAATTGATAAACATAAATCAAATTTGTATATTCTTTAATTTGGCCCAGAAAAGAAAAAACTATGTTTGCCACTAAAGTTCTATGACTTTCATCAGTTATTCACAAACTGTGTTGCCTTAACAGTAGTTCCAGTTTGGTGTGGAAATTAGGAGTTGCTACCAATAATATGATAGCTCTTGCTGGGAACCGTCAGTTACAACCGTGACAGCCTTTTACTACATAAAATTATGCCTGTGGCATTAAGCAATAAAAACCTGTCTGTTCATTTGAAATTAACTCTGTAGTTTCTCAATTATGTGGTGTGGTGTGAAAAAACAATAGTGATAAAATCAGTAAAACTTAAATTTTAACACTTATGACAAAGTACTGAAATGAAAATATGAAATTATCTGTTTTGTAAATCCATGTACGCTTAAATGCTATTGCTTTTAAATGGTGTAAGGTTATTTTAACTGATCTAAGTTAATAATTTATCATAATGTTATTCTGAACAGTTTGACAATTACAAGCAATCCCATAGAAGGGACAACAGCAAGTCAACTATTGTATCACTTCCTCAGATTCTTCAGGATATCACATTCTTCACATTCAGATTCCTCACTTCTTCAGGAGGTCCAATTCTTTCCCAAATTTGGAATTCTGGAATTGGGAAAGCTGATAAATGCCTTGGAGGAGGACCAACCTGTTTATCCTCAAGATAAACTGTGTGCAGGTAAGTATAAATACTTATGAGTGAAATATAATGAAATGGAACTATTATACAGATTTGAAACTAAATTACATTAATAAACAAGCCATTAAATTATATATTATACTAAGTATTAATTTGATTTAATTATTCACTGTTAATTATAATAAATATTTTATGATTAATTAAATTCATTTAGTTTTGCACTAATTTAATTTTTATGTATACTCATTAAATTTATAGCATATATTATGATAATAAACCTACTTCTGATTATGTTTGTGATTCTAATATATTGCCCAGTTGTTGGTAATTCTCTACAAACTTGTCAACTTCCTGCAAATTGACAATTATGATTTGAAGGTGCGCAACACCATTTGTGCGTGTGTGTGTGTGTGCGTGTGTGTGTGCGTGTGTGTGTGTGTGTGTGTGTGTTCTTTACATAGTTTTGCAGGTAGCAAGGAAGTTTGCACCAGAGAGAGGTAATTGAGGCCCACAATTTTAATTTACACTTGACATCTCATGTTGTTTTTGATGATAATCAGAAACCGGGAGAAATGGATAAAATGGTTGACCACTGGAGCGTCACAGACCTACTCATTCAATGTAATATCTGATTGACACATATGGCAGTGATGAAACTTATTTTAAAGCTTGATTCCCAACTTTCAAGCTTCTGAAACTAACCACATTGTGAAAGTTGAGAATTCAAGCTCAGTATTGAGATTGAGATCAAATACTAAAATTGTGCTGCTTAATGTTCCCTTTGTGTCTTGGTTGCCACATTTGTTGGTTGGATGAGAGGCAGCTGATTGTTATTTCCTGTCTTCAGTTAGGAATAGAGGGTTATTACAGGATGAGTCAATCTGTCTGTTCCTGCCTGTTCCACTTAGTCCTTGCAGGCAGAATTAACAGGTTCCCAAAGTACAAATTGTACCTTGAATGAAGTTAAGCACCTTACTTGACATTGAATTATGTAATAAGGAAAACCTGCAGGTCCATTTCATAAAACCAGAACAATCTGCTTCCTTTTAAATAAAAAAAACTTCAGTGTCTTTTCTACCTTACTGTGTTGTTTAAAATAAAAATCAGTTTGCTTCAATCTGCTTAAAAATTGGATGCTTTCTAAAGCATGGTTTGCACACTAGATTTCATATCTGAATTTAAGAATTCTACTTAGAAAAATGGCCTAGTTCTCCCAAGTATGATCCTGTCATGATGTTATCCAAAGTGCAGCTGCAAACCTTCATCTGTAGTTTGTCTGTTAAAGGTGAAACCTATGACCCACGTTTTTCACTCACTGTAAAACAAGGAGCTGAACCCACAACTAGTCCTAAAAGAGGGGAAGATTAGTGGGACAATGAAACATCATTTGATTGCTTGAAACTTCTCCGTGTTTCATGTTTGTACATAAGCATCACTGACAAACACTGCAACATCTCCATAACATTCACCTCAATACATGGTGTGATGACTGACCCTCAGTTAGGAAATTCCTTGAGGATATATGTGCCCAATACGTTTGTAAGAGGTGTGAAACATAATAATCACATTCTGTGCTCCCCTGTCCTCCAACTCCCCTCCTCCATTTCCCCCCACCTCTCAGGCAGCTTTTGATGCTAATGTTCTCTGCAGTCAGATCCACTTCACAACTGTCAGCACATCAATGACCTGTACATTATTCAGCATGAAAGCCACTTGTTCGGTGTTAGTGGTAAACCCAGCACATGATTATTGAACCAAGAGGAGATGAAATCCAATTTCAAACCGGGCACAAAATGCAAGGTGTTTTCTGATGGAGATTTCAAGTCAATTCCTTTTATAGCTTATATTTCCAAGGAAGATATGCAACTACAACTGTATCACCATCTCAACAAATATCCTTTACATCCACAATTAGTTCTCACTCTAAAAAGCCCCTCCAAACTTTTATTTTCTCTCCGCTGGTTTACGAAACTGATTCTAATCAGCTGACTACCTCACTATTCAATCAGGGAAAACTCATGTAATCTGCCACTGATGTGGCTCTAACCTATAAACCCTTCGATTTTAGACAGGCCCTTCAGCATAATTCCCAAAGCCATAGGGACACTCAATATTCTGTTACATTAATGTTGAGAAGGGATCATCCCCAGCACATGATTGCTGCTACATTTTAATTTCTTTATTGCTTTAGAAAATCCAGGCTGAAAATACTTCACGGACAGATTAGTGATAACTTTGTGGGACATCTGTTGACTGGACAAATTGATCAATTAGATCTTCAGAGGCAGAGATGTGTTTTAATTTAGTAGTAGGAGTCTTATTGGGCCAAACTTCCTTATGTCTGTGGGAGCAAAACTGATTAACGACTCAGTGTAGTGAACCTCTTGGTATATTATGGAGTACACAGAGAGAAATTCGATTTTACTGGGGAGGATCTGAGCTAAGTTGGCAGTGGGAGGAAATTGGAAAATCAATAAAGATCAAAAAATTAGATCAGTGGACAGCAAGTTAAACACAGCTGCATGATTAGAGGCAAGATTAAAGAAAGTAACTGAAGTCATGATTGTGGTTATAAGCTGTGTGTGTGCTGGTGTCTATGATAAGCTTCATGAACTGCAGACGGCCATTGCTGCAAGAGAGAGATCTATGATGTGGTAGAAACCTAGCTGAAACAAAAGAGGAATGAGTAGTTAATATGGCTGATTATTGTGTATTCGACATTGATACAGAAAAAAAAAAGAGTGGGCATGATAGACTTGATGAGCAATACTCATTCACAAAAGGGATTTTATTGGTCATTTCATCAATAAATTTATTTGGCTTGAGTATGAGGTACAGATGGGGAGTTGTGATAGTGCAGTAGGTTCTTCTGGACTTACAAATGGTGAGAAAGACCTGGACGAGTGAATTAATTAGTTTATTTTAAAGGCATTGAACAAGAATTGAATGTAATATTGAAACTGCTTAATGACCCTAATGTAAACTGAGGAGATAGATGTTGTGAGTATTGAATTAATGATAAATGCACAAATAAAATATTTTGTTTTATATGTCTGTAGTTTGACCCAGAAGGAGAGAGTGGTAGAATATTGCTCTGGGAAAAATTAAGTTGCAAAATTAGAGTCTGTTGCAAGAGGCGAATATCTAACTTAAAGCATATAATTTGATTGGAATTATTATGGAAATAGATAAGAAAGTAATGAAGGTAAAATTACACAGCTGTGAAAGAGTAAATAACAGTGCTATTGAGACATGTGGCATGGAAGCCCGTCCTTTCAGACCAGCTCATCCATACTGAGAGTGTTGTCCAGAGAGCAAGACACATCTTCCTGTGTTTGGCCCTTGGCGTTCTAAACTTCTCCTTTCCAAGTACTTATCAAGATCACTTTTAAATGCTGCTTATGTGACCTGTCTCAACAACCATTTATGGCAGATAACTCCAACAATCTGCAAAAAACCTTTGCGTGGAAACTCGTCCTCATGACCATTTTAAATCCTGCATCCCTGATCTCAATCCTATGCTCCCTTGTTTTTAGCCAGCCCTTACCCGGGAAAAAGACTGTGCCTTCACCCTGCCTATGCTCCTCCTGATCCTAATTACTTATCCAGTCAGCCCTCAATTTCCCGCACTGCAGAGAATAAAGAATAAATCCCTAGTACAGTATACACAACCTCTCCTCGTAATTCAGGCACCCCAAGTCCAGGCAGCATCCTGATTAAACTTTTTTTTATTATTCCTAGTTTATTAATAACCAAAAATGTACACAGTGATTAAAGGAAGGGCAAACAGAAGTGGATTGGCAAAAGCAGGGTTACGTATTGACACAGTAGTGCTTAGAGGTGGAGGGAGGTTCATTTTCTGGGAATGAGACAATTCAGGACCAAACTCAATGTATTCCTTTAAAAGGACATAACAGAACATTGAGGAAGCCACCCTGAGTGACAGAAGCTCAAGTGAAGCAGAGAAAAAGTACTTAAGGCAAATGTCAATGTCCAACGTACAATGTTAATGAACAAAAGATTAAGGAAAGTAGAGAATGTTAATGAAATTAATATTTGAGGCAAAAAGTGCTTACAAATTAAAATGTAATAACAGGCAATATTAATATGTAAAATGTTCAACATTTTGACTTAGAATTGAGTAGTTAATGAGGGGAAAAGAGCAGATGTATTTATGGACATGAGGAAAGATGACATAATTAAAACATTAACTGTTTATTTTACAGATTTTTTTTGCAAGAATTACAGGTCAGAATGCAGGTCTTTCTGAAGCTCAGTGACTTCAACACTTTCACCAGGGTTAAAAAGATTTAAATCCCAGGTCACGACACATTTTGATTCTGACACAGTTCTGAGCTTTCTTCAGATTGTAATCTTGCTTTCTGCTATTATTGGATCTGAGCAATTTTGGAACTAAGCTGTTCAAGAGGAAGAAATAAGAATATTAGAGAATCCATGGGGAAACGACAAAATTGTTTTAATCTTATCTCTAATGCCCTGTAATTCCATTGGTCAGCTGCTTTGCTAAATTGATATGATCAGGAGATGGAGCATGCCTCTGCCTTCTATCTCCATTTGCAATTACGTTCTTGATATTTTGGTAATTCCTCTTAGCACGTTTTAATTCTGAACTGTTTTGAAACACTCGTGTACCTATTCTTTTGCCATAGAGAAGTTGTCAGTTCTGCATGTGAAGGCCAAGGAATCATGGCCAAAGCCTGATTTTTCACTATATTCCCCCTTTCCCTTCTCACTTCAAACTCCTCTCAGACTTCATGAGTGCTTTTCATCAACTGAAGTCTCCAATCTTCATGCAACAAGATCCTCGCTGCCAAACTTCAACCATAAGCTTTGATGTTGATGCAAGTGGGTCACACACATTTGCAAGCTAATTGCCAAGCTTGGCAAACACTGCAACATCAAACTCCTTAACCCAAGCTACCAATATTCACCACCATCCAAAACAGTTGACCTGTCTCCAACAAGCCAATTTATATGTGGTTTATATCTTTGTTTCTTATAAATGTAAATGTTTCACAGACCATAATATGCATCTACTCTCAATGTAATATTAGAATATGTGATGGTCAAAGAATTGACTCTGATTATTTAAGAATAAAGGAAATCGTTTCAAATACAGGGAACAAAGCCAATCAAATAAATAACAAAATTCCTTATAACCAGATTCAGAAGCAGATTCCTAATATCTGAGTTCATATTTTTCCCATCAGAGAATTTAAACCTTTTAAACCAGAGAATTTTAACAGTTCTTTCTTTTTGTGTAATAAACAATTTCATTCAGTGGTTTGATACTATCTTACTCATGTATAGAATAACTGATGTGGATGGCATGCAAACAAAAAATTCACTCTGTCTCACTGTATGTGACAATAATAAACCAGTTACTATCGCTGTCCCTTTGCCAGCAACAACCACTGAAAAAAAACTCACTGAACAAGAACTTTGTGAATAAAAACCTTAGCTGCTATATTTGAGGCAAAGTGCTATTTTTGCCATAGTTATTTAATTTAAAGCAATTTACTTAACTCTTGAGCACAACACTGAGATTTCACTGTGCTTTAGTTGTAAACACATTGATGGAGCTTTTGGGTGTTTGAAGCCATTTATTTTACTTGGCTTTTCCTCCTCGATAGGTGTTGATTATGGAGTATTGAAAGTGTTGTGGAGCATTCACGTTGCAAACATACTGTATCCTTCTCTGGGCATTGTCTTCCTATTGTTGGATGATGACACAAAATGCGTATGGTCTGAAACTGCTGATAAGCAATTCAGTCCTAACCTTTAGAACAAAGATTCAAATCAAGTGTATTTGGGATCCACAGATTAAGGACCCATCTGGGGAGAGTTGCTCTGGGCAACAGCTAAGTGTCTAAATGTCAACTGTTGATTGCATTTCCACCTACCTGTCAAATACAATCAGAGGAACTCAGTGTTCAGATTTAATTGCTGTTCTGAGGAATGCCATGGACACAAAATGAAAAGGTCACCATGGTGATAGTATGACCTTCTGACCCACTTATAGCTTCGTCGAGCTGATTCACTTTCCAGCCAGAGTACGTCCACCAATGCAGCTATCCCAGGAAAGATTAAAAGTACTTACCTAGCTGCCAACACTTTTGGTTGAACTTGGAAAAGAAATGTAGAGACAAAGTGGAGCAAGAATATGGGATTAAACCACTTTAATATGCATGAAGCTATTTTAAAACTCTAGTGCACTGCAAGTTTTAATGAATCAGAACTTCAGACACAAACATAACTGACACAAATTTCTACTTGCAGAGATGCCTCAGTGAATTCAATATATACAATATTGCGAGTGTATGAAATGGACATGATTTTACAGAGAATCGAAAACAAGCTTCTGAAAGGTTAAATGAATCACATCTAGTAGTTTGGGGAAAAGTGATGAGCTGCAATTTATGGTTAAAGCACTGTCATAAATCACAAAACACTATAGTGCCAATAAAGAGAAACCATGTATTGGCAGTTAAAAATAGAACTAAGATTACATTGAGACTGTGAGAGTTGTTGCAATGACCTTCCTGCCCTGTATGCTACAGTTGAAGTAGAGGTAAAGTGAGTGTTCTAAATGCACGATTTGATTTACAATGGTGAAAACAGCATTGCAAAGAGAACAAAATGACGAATTAGGAACAGACTTCCATCCTTGAAAGGAAGTTTAACCAAAGAAAGATATGCCTGATCCATCAAGGTAACGATGGAACCACTTTATAAGTACCCAGTTGGACCAGTAAAAATGTTGAGATTGGATTGTCTCTGGATTCAAAAGCAGGGATTAGAATGACACCTTACAAGTTGAAAGAATCAAGAAATAGTTACCAAGCCCTGCTTCTGAAGTTCAGTTCACTGATGTTATTGAATACCAGTAGTAGAAGGAAAGAGGTATAATCTGTAGACTGAACACCCTTGCCCTCTCAGGTGGACATACAAGGTTTATGTTTGGTGGATTATGAAACAATCAATTAAAGGGAAGTTCTCAGTTTTCGGGGTGTGCTTGTCTCATCATCACTTGTTTCATATCCTTGTGACATTGTTTTGAGGTCAGAGTGTGACGAGAGCCTTAAAGAGGATGGCTTGGACCCAAATGCTGGAGTGTCTGAGGCAGGGATCGAGACAGAGTCTCAAACAAATCAAATGCTCAATGAGATCACTGGTAGGCTGATGACTGAGCACTGAACCTATGTTAAATACTCAATCCTTGGTGACCAAAACATGATTATCAATTAACAGAACACCCTAAGCCCTTAAAGAGGCCATGTCACCTATCCATACACCAGAGAGTTAGATTGTTTAATTCTCGGAAGCTGGAGTGGTTGGGAGTATCACAGTGATACAAACAGATCAAAGTGTTATGAATGCATAAAACTGAAATGGAGTTATTCAGTGCTGACATGAAGAAAGTGGGGACATTAAAGTATATTTACTCTAATTTCACAATGCTTTGAAACATGATCATGCTTATTTGACATTCATAATTGTAATAAACATCTAGTGGAGATAAGAACTATAAGAATACTTATCAATTCCTTGAAAGAATCAATGGAATTTGGGCCATTTCTGCAGCTAACAACAGAAGGCATATACTCCAAGCGAAGCGCAGAGTTGAGTGAACAGGTGAAGATCAGGAAGCTGTGTGTGAACAACTCCTGTTCCAGCTTCTCTGAAGGAGGAATCTCATGAGAGAAGAGCATGTGTTCATTGCATGACAGAGATGTTGACCAATTAGGAAGAGACATGTCAATTTATAAGGATTAGTGCCTCAGTGAAGGATGATGGAGAGGATATTTCAATGTTCATGGTAGGGGTCCACAGCATAAAAAAGGCTGGAAACTGATTTAGATAATGGGCACTCTGACCAGCAATAGGCATACATAGATCCTGTGCATATCATTGTGTCATTATGTATTTAAAATCACGCAACATATGCAGTGAACACGTCACTTTTATAGACAATAGACAATAAGTGCAGGAGTAGGCCATTCGGCCCTTTGAGCCAGCACCGCCATTCACTGTGATCATGGCTGATCATCCACTATCAGTATCCAATTCCTGCCTTATCCCCATAACCTTTGATTCCACTATCTTTAAGAGCTCTATCCATCTCTTTTTTGAAAGCATCCAGAGACTTGGCCTCCACAGCTTTCTGGGGCAGAGCATTCCATATGTCCACCACTCTCTGGGTGAAAATGTTTTTCCTCAACTCTGTTCTAAATGGCCTACCCCTAATTCTTAAACTGTGGCCTTTGGTTCTGTACTCACCCATCAGCAGGAACATGCTTCCTGCCTCCAACGTGTCCAATCCCTTAATAATCTTATAAACTTCAATAAGATCCCCTCTCAGCCTTCTAAATTCCAGAGTATACAAGCCCAGTCGCTCCAATCTTTCGACATATGACAATACTGCCATCCCGGGAATTAACCTTGTGAATCTACGCTGCACACCCTCAATAGCAAGAATATCCTTCATCAAATTTGGAGACCAAAACTGCACACAGTACTCCAGGTGTGGTCTCACTAGGGCCCTGTACAGCTGCAGAAGGACCTCTTCTCTCTTATATTCAATTCTCCTTGTTATGAAGGCCAGCATGCCATTAGCTTTCTTCACTGCCTGCTGTACTTGCATGCTTGCTTTCAGTGACTGATGAATAAGGACACCTAGATCTCATTGTGCTTCCCCTTTTCCTAACTTGACTCCATTTAGATAATAATCTGCCTTCCCGTTCTTACCACCAAAGTGGATAACCTCACATTTATCCACATTAAACTGCATCTGCCATGCATCTACCCACTCACCCAGCCTGTCCAAGTCACCCTACATTCTCATAACATCCTCCTCACATTTCACACTGCCACCCAACTTTGTGTCATCAGCAAGTTTGCTAATGTTACTTTTAATTCCCTCATCTAAATCATTAATATATATTGTGAACAGCTGCAGACCGAGCACTGAACCCTGTGGTACCCCACTGGTCACCGCCTGCCATTCTGAAAGGGACCCATTAATCGCTACTCTTTGTTTTCTGTCAGCCAGCCAATTTTCAATCCATGTCAGTACTCTTTCCCCAATACCATATGCCCTAATTTTGCCCGCTAATCTCTTATGTGGGACTTTATCAAAGCTTTCTGAAAATCCAGGTACACTACATCCACTGGCTCTCCCTTGTCCATTTTCATAGTTACATCCTCAAAAAATTCCAGAAGATTAGTCAAGCACGATTGCCCCTTGGTAAAACCATGTTGACTCGGACCAATCCTGTTACTACTATACAGATGTGTCATAATTTCATCTTTTATAATTGACTCCAGCATCTTTCTCACCACCGATGTCAGGCTAACCGGTCCATAATTCCTTGTTTTCTCTCTTCCTCCCTTCTTGAAGAGAGGGACAACATTAGCCACCCTCCAATCTACAGGAACTGATCCCAAATCTATAGAACATTGGAAAATGATTACCATTGCCTTTTTAGTTACCTTCTGCTGCTCTTTAAAAGTTTCCCAATCCTCTGGCTTCCCACTTGTCTTTGCTATGTTATACTTCTCTTTAATTTGTATACTGTCCATTACTTCTCTTGTCAGCCACGGCCTCTCCTTACTCCCCTTAGGATCTTTCTTCATCTTTGGAACGAACTGATCCTGCACCTTCCGCATTATTCCCAGAAACACTTGCCATTGCTGTTCCACTGTCATCCCTGCTAGGGTATTGTTCCATTGAACTATGGCCAGCTCCTCTCTCACAGCACCATAGTTCCCTTTGTTCAACTGTAATACTGACACTTCTGAGTTTCCCTTCTCCCTCTCAAATTGTAGATTAAAACTTATCATATTATGGTCACTACCTCCTAATGGCTCCTTTACCTCGAGGTCCCTGATCAAATTTGTGTGTAGTGAGTCTATAGCAGCTAAAACAACTATTTATAAATTACTGTTTAAGGTCAATATAGTTGGGCTCTGGGATCTTAACTAAAGAACATTTAGCACATTCATCTGAAACATCTTGCACTGGTATTCAAGGTGGTTAAACCACTGAAATTTTTGAGAGAGAGAGAGAGAGAGAGAGAGAGAGAGAGAGATATGGATGACAATTAAATGCACAGTACCTGTATATTAGTACTCAAGTAAGCAAATAACAACTACAGAAAACAGCCTGGGTCATGTTGGCTAGTTCTGAAAAAAAGATAATCAATTGAAGCATTACCTCAAATTGTCTTTCTCCACACGTGTTGCTTGACCTCAAAGTCAAGTGTAATCATCATATGTACATGTCTGCACAGGTGCAATTAAAAACTTACATGCAACAGTACCACAGGCACATAGCATCAGACACACAACATTCAAATGCATGCATTAAATATTAGTCATATAGAATTGCTCAAGAAGAGAAAAACAATTAGAACAAAAGAAAAACGAAGTCCATTGTCGTACAAAGAGGTCATAGTATTGCTACAATAACTTAGTGATTAGGGTGGCGCTGATTGTTTCTAGAACCAAATGATTGAAGAGAATTAGCAGTTCTTGAACCTGGTGGTGTGAATCTTCGGGCTTTCTGCCTCCAGCTCAGTGGTAGTTGTGGGAAGATGGCATAGCCCAGGTGGTAAAGATTTTTGATGACAAATATTTTCTTTTTGAGTCATTGCCTCCTATACTGTAGATGCCAATGCTGGTGGGGAGGGATGTGCTCCTGATGTACCGCACAGAGTCTCTGACTCCCTGCCACTTCTTTT
Organism: Mobula birostris; assembly: GCF_030028105.1. Classification (NCBI taxonomy): domain Eukaryota; kingdom Metazoa; phylum Chordata; class Chondrichthyes; order Myliobatiformes; family Myliobatidae; genus Mobula; species Mobula birostris. The sequence goes on along the minus strand of NC_092374.1, from coordinate 43,508,171 downwards.
GTTCCTGCACATTCAGTTGCTGAACCAGTCAGGACGTTTTCAAGAGTACATCAGTATCCAGAGAGATGCTGAACCTATTTAAACTTCTAAGAAAGGGAAGATGCTGGTGTGCCTTCCTTTTGATTGTGTCTGCTGGCTATTTCCAGAACCTTATTTCAGATTTCCAGCAAACACAATGTTCTGTATATTACAGTTCAAGCATGTATCCCCTTGCTAATCTACCCTTAGTCTATTCTGCCCAATTAAACTTCCTCCAGAAAGTTCATCCATGATTCATAGGCGTTCATCACCCTCTCTCAGCCACCACCACCAATGTATCATTCAACCTCTCTTAGTCTCCACAAATCTCAACCATTATCATTATTTCTCTTATCATTCATCCTTCTCTAAAGCTTAGAACATAATTGTTTTCTCCTTGATCTTGGTTCTGATGAAACATTATCAGTTATTTTTCCCACAAAATAAATACTTCCATCATTTTCTGCCTTTTCTGCAGAATTTCACCATCTGCAGTCTAGTAATTGTTTGGTTATTGAAGCACTTGAAGCACCATGAAACACTTCTCATTACATCAATAGGAAAGTCAAATTTCGAGAATAACAAAGATACTCTAAAACAATTTTATCTTTTTTGAAAATGTTTCAAATAATAAGGTTGCCCTGCTCAGGAAACTTCAGGGCTTCATGGTTGTTCATTAATCCTGTATTTTAATAATGCTAATAAAAAAAACTTCTCTATGAAACAGGAATGAAAATCTTATCTGCAAACTAAACAGAAGTTGCAGCTTGGATCGATAAACTCAGTTCATCAATTCAACCAAATGGCTACATTTGCTTCCAAATCAGGTGTTTAGGGGCTCTATCCTTCTCTAGAAATATCACGCTAAAACCTATGTCTTGCCGTGGACTGTAAAAAACCTACATTAGCGATCCAATCTTCTCTCCTAGGTTCCGTAATCTTATTCCAAGGAAGTTTATTTCAAAAGTTCACGCCAATGTCAGCACAGCGGAAGGACAAAGTATCAGACTACTACCACGTGTTCCACATTTGTGGCATCTAGCTACAACAATAGCTTTATTTCAAAAGCACTTCAGTAGCTAAATACATAAACTGTTATATCAGTACAGCCTTTCTTTTACTTAAATTGTAAGTGAGAGAACTTGGAATGTTTAAGAGGACACAAGGTTTTGGGATGTTGAACACAAAACTTCCCTGCACCTATTTGCTTGAAAAATATTTCAGTACCTGAACACCCCAAATCCTTTAATTTCCAATGGTCCAGAGGAGGAGACAGGTAACTCTCTAGTTCTTCCTTGAGAAACACACATTAAATAGTGGACCTCAGCAGGTCATGCAGCATCTATGAAAAGAAATATATAGTTCGCATCTCAGGTTGAAACCTTCCATCAGCACTGGAAAGAAGGAGCACAGAAGTGAAAATAAAAGGGTGGAGGAGGGGTGGAGCATGACTTGGTTGACGATAAGTGAATCTAGGTGAGGAGGAAATGGTAGGATGGAGTTGGGGGAGGGAAGAAATGATGTAAGAAGCTGGAAGAGAATAGATAGAAGAGGCAAAGGGCTGAAAAAGAAGGAATCTGAAAGGAGAGGACAGAAGATGATTCTCAACTTGTGGCTCTCTGAAAGATAGCAGATGCATCTACTATCTACTACTGCACAGAGTCTTGTGATCTTCAGAAGTTTTCTGATGACTCTGCCATAGTAGGATGCATCAGCAAGGGAGATGAGGTTGAGTACAGGGCTACGGTAGGAAACTTTGTCACATGGTGTGAGCAGAATTATCTGCAGCTTATTGTGAAAAAGACTAAGGAGCTGGTGGTAGACCTGAGGAGAGCGAAGGTACCAATGACCCCTGTTTCCATCCAGGGGGTCAGTGTGGACACGTGGAGGATTACAAATACCTGGGGATACGAATTGACAATAAACTGGACTGGTCAAAGAACACCGAGGCTGTCTACAAGAAGGGTCAGAGCTGTCTCTATTTCCTGAGGAGACTGAGGTCCTTTAACATCTGCTGGACGATGCTGAGGATGTTCTACGAGTCTGTGGTGGCCAGTACTATCATGTTTGCTGTTGTGTGCTGGGGCAGCAGGCTGAGGGTAGCAGACACCAACAGAATCAACAAACTCATTTGTAAGGACAGTGATGTTGTGGGGATGGAACTGGACTCTCTGATGGTGGTGTCTGAAAAGAGGATGCTGTCCAAGTTGCATGCCATCTTGGACAATGTCTCCCATCCACTACATAATGTACTGGTTGGGCACAGGAGTACATTCAGCCAGCAACTCATCCAACGAGATGCAACACAGAGCGTCAGAGGAAGTCATTCCTGCCTGTGGCCATCAAACTTTACAACTCCTCCCTTGGAGGGTCAGACACCCAGACACCCTGAGCCAATAGGCTGGTCCTGGACTTATTTCCTGGCATAATTTACTCATTAGTATTTAACTATTTATAGTTTTATCATTACTATTTAATTATTTATGGTGCAACTGTAACGAAAACCAATTTCCCCCGGGATCAATAAAGTATGACTATGACTATGCATATTAAACTCACAATCATGGTCAGTTATAAACAAACAGCCTTTTCATGTATTGACAATCAATTTATACTGCTCCTCCATCACCGCCTGTTATTTTGCTAACTCACATCCAATTTAAGAAATTTCTCTCCTCCTAACTAAAGTGCAAATAACTCTTTCAACATTGGGATGGGATACTAGAGGACAGCAGTTCACTAAATTGGATGAGTCATGCATTTCAACAGATAATGTCAGAGAGCAGTCTGACGGGCTTTTGAGTTTAACAGGCATGTTGTTAAGTGATCACTTGCGCCTTGTACCACCAACAATATAAGCAGGATGAAAAATTAAATTGCCAATTTCGGTACTTTAATTTACAATTCAATGCAACAGGTAATTCTCCTAGGTGTATGCAAAGGGAAATTATAGTGTACAAACATAAAATATATTGAACTTTCATTCTGACCCAGTACATGATTCTTTTTTTCTTATTATAATACAGAATATATCCTTTTCTATTCTTCTGCCTATGAGAGCTGTTGAAGCAACTCACTCAAGCCTAAAGTTTTGACTAGCTCCCTGCTGACAATTTCACAACATCCTGCCAAGACAGATGATGGCTAAACCTGCAGAAGGCAATCCTGGACTGTTACAAAGGAGAGTGAGTGAATAGACTCCCAGCCAGAGTTGTCAACTTAACACCAAGAGGATTTCAGTATCAAGAGCCATGTCAATGTGCTACAAGCTCACCACATGCATGGCTGCCATGGAAATTGTCTCCCACTGAGATCTGGACAGATACAGAAGAGTGACATGAGGTGTGTGTAAAACATTGTTTAGAAGTTATTCCTTTAACTTTCCAACCAATCAATTGAGAAAATGTGATTGAATCATACAGTTAACAGTGCCACAGTGTAACTACCATGTTCAACAATGACAGTGGATAGTACCTTTACCACTAAAACACAATCAATGCCAGATTAGAAATCACAATGCCTTAGCTCTGTGCAGCAATTGTTTGAGTGATATACAATTCTTATCTAGAAATCATTAATTAAGCTAAATCACATTACAGAATTTCTATTAAGAAGCTGAAAGTCACATCAGGTATGATCAATTGACTCTTTTGAACATCGGAAAGATGGCATTCAATCATAATGTGCCAGCTTTCTACCAATGGGACACCCGGCTTGCACGAACCACAGCTGGTTCATTCACCATACTGGAATTACTGAGGAAGCGTCGCCAGATTTGAGGAAGAAGGGCCGGCATCCTGGTTAGGTTAAGATGATGCGCAAATCAGCCGCCACTCCCTAGCATATTCCTGGCTAATGTGAAGTCCCTGGACAACGTGCCACCTTTCTACCGCTGGGACCCCAGCTCGCACGAACCACGGTAGGTTCATTCACCACACCGGAATTATCAAAGAAGCATTGCTGGAGGCAAAGAATAGGAGCCAGCATCTTGGTTAGGTTAAGACAGTACACAAATCAGCCGCCGCTCCCTAGCATACTCCTGGCTAACATATAGTCCCTGGACAACAAGCTGTGTGAGCTGAGAGCCAGAATATCCTACCAATGGGAAACAAAGCACTGTAACATCTTATCTTTTACGGAAATCTGGTTATCAGAGAAAACACCAGACCATGACATTGAACCCATTGGGTTGTCTGTGTTCGGAGCGAACAGGTCTAATGACCTCGCTGGGAAAAGTGAAGGTGGGGGAACATGTTTCATGGTGAACAATAGTTTGTGTGACCCAGGTAATGCGCACACCCACAAATGCTTTTGCTCCCCAAATCTGGAGTACTCAACGTTACAAGACTGCTTTGATAGCATCTCATGGGAGGTATTTTGACCTGAGAGCATCCTTGAATACATGGAGGTGATCACAAACTTCATTCAAAAGTGCATTGAAGATATTGTTGTCCAGAAGATGGTCCAGGTCTACCCAAACCAGAAGCCTTGGATAAATAGTTCAGTTCGTGTTGCTCTCAGCACAAGGGACAAAGCCTTTGCCTCTGGAGACGAACAGGAGCTCAAGAAATGGCACGATGATTTACGTAGAGCCATCAAGGTGACAAAATGACAAAACAGGGACAGAATCCAGTCACAACTCTGTGACAATGACACGCAGCGTATGACAAGGACTGCACACCATCGCGGACTTCAAGAGGAAACACAGCAGTATGGCCAACGTTGCTGCCTCAGTCCTTTATGCTCGATTCGAGGTTGATAGGACTGAACCTCCAAGGAGAGGCACCAACGAGAACTGCTCCTTGGTCATCTCTGAGGCTGAGGTATGTAGACCTTTCCAACATGTCAACAGCCGCAAAGCAGCGGGGCCGGACGGCATCCCAGGGCACGTCCTCGGAGTGTGCGCTCGGTGTGTTTGCAGACATTTTTAATCTCCCCCTCTCCCAGTGTGTAGTGCCCTCCTGTTTCAAATCATCCATCATTGTCTCAGTACCGAAGAAAACCAAAGTAGCATGCCTGAACGATTGCCGCCCTGTTGCACTCACCTCAATTATAAGCAAACACTTTGAGAGGCCAGTTAAAGACTGCATCTGCAGCATGCTACCACCCACATTGGAACCCCTACAATTCACCTACCGATGGAACCGTTCTACTGATACTGCCATAGCCACAGCACTACACACTGCCCTCACTCACCTGGAGAAGAGTGATGCATACGTTAGAATGCTATTCCTGGACTACAGTTCAGCATTCAACACCATAATTTCCTCCAGACTTGACAAGAAGCTCAGAGACCTTGGCCTGCATCCTACCTTGTGCAGCTGGATCCTAGACTTCCTATTGAATCACAGACAGGTGGTGAGGATGGGCTCCCTCACCTCTGCCCCTCTGACCCTCAACTCAGGTGCCCTCAGGGTTGTGTTCTGAGCCCCCTTCTCTACTCCCTTTACACCCACGACTGTACTGCCACACACAGCTCTAATCTGCTGATCAAATTCACAAATTACGTGACTTTGATAATGAGACCTATAGAGGAGAGGTTGATACACTGACACAGTGGTGCCAGGATAAAACCTTCTCCCTCAATGTCCAAAAACAAAAGAGCTGATTGTTGATTACAGGAGGAACAGAGACAGGCTCGCCCTGATCAACATCAATGGGTCTGCAGATGAGAGGGTGAGTAGTTTCAAGTTCCATAGTATACACATCACCAATTATTTCATCTGGACTGTTGTGGCAAAACAAGTACAACAGCGTGTCTTTCATCTCAGGTGACTGAAGTAGTTTGGCATGGGCCCCCAGATCCTCTAGACCTTCTACAGGGGCACCATTGAGAGCATACTGACCGGCTGTATCACCACCTGGTACGGGTATTGCACCAACCTTGATTGCTGGGCATCTCAGAGAGTGGTGCGGACAGCCCAGCACATCTGTGGATGTGAACTTCCTTCCACTGAGGACATTTATAGCAGCGGATGCAGAAAGAAGGCCTTGAAGATTATCGGGGACATCAGTCACCCCAACCATAAACTGTTTCACCTGCTTCCATCTGGCAAACTCTACCGAAGCATTAAAGCCAGGACCAACAGTTTACGGGACAGTTCCTTTCCACAAGCCATTAGACTTTTAATTTCACAGGCCTACATTGCAACTGATTCATAATGCAAAGATGTTTACTCCTTCATGTTGTGGGATGGATGTAAGATTTAAATAAATTCTAATTCTAATTCTAATTATGTAGGATTCCTGATTCAGACAAGTAATCATCGAATTGCATATCCACACAGATTGCCATTCAGGAGTGCTAATGGTGACATAGAGTCATACAGCATAAACATATCTGTTTGTCCATACTGATGCATGTTGAAAAAGATACTCATCTAAGTTAGTCCTATTTGTCGTATTTGGCCACTTCCCTCTAAACCAGGAGTTCTCAACCTTTTAATATGCCATAGAACTTTATCATTAACGGAGGGGTCTGTGGAATCCAGGTTGGGAACCCCTTCTGTCAGCTATTCCTAGCCATGTGGCTGTCAAAGTGTGTCTTAAATCTTGTTACTATACCTCCCTCAACTACTTTTTCTGGCAGTTCGTTCTTTATATGGACCACTCGCTCAGTGAAGAACTTGTTTCTCAGGTTCGTTTTAATTCTCTCTTCTATCACCCTAAATGCATTTCCCCAACCTTAGGAAACAATACTGTGTACATTGGCTTTACCTATGCACTTTGTGATACGTTTGATTCCTTAAGGTTATTATAGCCGGGGATGGTAGTGGAGATGAGCTCCCACTACCTATTAAATGCTCCCATTAGCGTGTGTCTCAAATAGCCTCTGACAACCAATATCAGCTCCTAGCCTTCACATGTGGCTTAGCTTCAAAGCGCGGTGGAGGCATTTTACTGACAGAAGTAGGGGCAAAGGCATGATACAGGTGCTTTAAAACCAATTGTTTCAAGCAGATGGGGCTCATTAGCCGTGGCAGTAGCTGCTCTAGGAAAAAGAATCTTGAACCTCCACTGCCCAGTCACGGGGAAGGCTTCAGTAGAAAACCCCAAGGAAGAGTCCAGAGCTGGAGTCCCAAAGACACTCCTACATTGAGTTCAACACTGACTGGCAATGCTTGCAACACCACTGATACCAAATTGTATCTGTCTCTGCTGCTCATCAGCTATGAGAAGGCAACAGCTTGCTCCCCGTATCATATTGCCCTGGCTTGGACATCATATAAACAGCTGGGATATTCCATTTGTGTTCGAGCTCGACCAATGGAGAACCTCACGATATATTTATACACTTCTATAACATCACTTCTCCTACTTTCCGATGAGTATCTCAGCCTGCTCATTATCTCTCTCATCATTTATCCCATCAAGTCCTGGTAACATCCGCACTCTGTCCAAGTTAATGATGTCTTTCTTGTAGCATGGTGAATATCAATTGTCCTGGTCATCACCAGACTGTAGATGACACTGCTTCCGCCTCTGGAGGCTTCAGCTACCTACAAACTGCAGATCCCTCTGGCTCCAATCTTGGCCGTCTCCAGCTCCAGGCAGAGACCTTTCTCACTGTCCCTGTAGCCTTGCCTCCTCTTCGCCCACCACTACTCTACAAGTGGGATCCTACCACTAAACACATCTTTCCCTCCCAAGCCACTCTCTGCTTTCCACAGGGATCATTGCTATGCAACTCAATTGTCCACTTGTCCTTCCGCACTGAATTCTCTCCTTGCACTTACCGCCGCAAGTAGGTGGGACAAGTGCTATACCTGCCCCCACAACTCCTTCCTCACCACCATTTCAGGCACCAAACAGTCCTACCAGGTGGGGCAACACTCCACTTGTGAATCTGTTGGGGTCATCTAGTACATTATCTAGTACATCCTGTTCCAGCCTTCTCTACATCAATGAAACCTGCCATAATTAGGGAACTGCTCCATTGAGCACCTTTGTTCCATTCTCTACAAAATACTACACTTCCCAATGGCCAATCTTTTTAATTCTACTTCCCATTCTTATTCCAACATGTTGGCTACTGGCTTCCTCTGCTGCAATGATGAGTGAACTCGCAGGTTGAAGGAGCAATACCTCATACTCCACCTCGATAGCCTACAACCTGATGGCATGGACATCGATTTCTTTGACATCCGGCAGTCTTTCCAGAATTTTGTGTGTTTCTCTAGATTTACACCATTTGCAGAATCTCTTGGGTTTACAATTTTCCAAAGGAGGTCTCACTAACGTCCTGTACAAATGTTGCATGAAGTTCCAACTCCTATATTCAATGCTCTGATTGATAAGGGTCAGTTAGACAAACCCTTTTCACCACCCTTTTGACCCATGAAAGGAAATCATGCACTTGGTCCCTTTGTTCTACAACACACCCCAAGGTCTGATCATTCACTGCAAAAATGCTAACTTCACTTGATCTCCAAAGTGCTAGATCTTCACTTCCCAAATTAAACTCCATTTGCCATTCCTCAGCACACTTACCCACCTGATCAAGATTCTTCTGTAATCCTGATAACCATCTTCACTTTTTTTCTAAATCTTATTAAAAGCATATCTTGTGTTGTGAAGATTCTTATTTTATTCCAGTGCTGATAAATAGCCTCAAGCCAAAATATCCAAGGTTTATTCATTCCCATAGACGCTGCCTGTCTTGCTGAATTACTCCCACGTTTTGTTTGTGTTACTCTAGGTTACCAGCATCTGTAGAATCACTTGTATTTATGCTCTACACTTACGTTTTGATGTTCTTCTGTTTATATTTATTTCAATCAAAAACTTCAACACTAAACTTAAATTTGCTGTGGATAATCTGCTTCACATTGCATTTACAAAAATAACTTCTTGTTACTTACAGTGTGAATGGTATGCATGATTTTTGTGCAAAATGTCATGGTTTCAATTTCTAGCATCTTCTAATTGTTCATTTTTCTTTTCTGTGTTAATAGTACTCTCAGAATTGACACATATACCAAACAGAAACACATGCAGAGGAATCATAATTGTGTAAGAAAGTAGCTGATGGAATTGAGACAAGATCTAAGGAGGACCTGGAATTGTGTCAGTCTTCAGAAATGTTTTTTTTTAAACACATGAACCACTTTAGCTATGAGGAGAATCTGGAGACGTTGATTCTGTTTTCCCCTCAGTGGAGATAAAGTGGGAATGTGACTGAATGTGAATATAAAATTATGAACGTATAGTTCTGGTAGATTACAGGAAATCTTTCCACAAATCAATGCTGAATAAAGCTAGAAGTTCACGGTAAGGAATAAGAAATTTAGAAGGGAACTGAGGATGACATTGTTCACCTAGAGAGCGGTGAGTGCCTGGACCACATTGTCAGAGACAGTGGTGGAAGCTGAGTCCCTAACATCATTTCAGAGAAGTCCAGATGAGCACCTCAGTCACCTAAGCAGAGAGAGCTATAGAGACCAATTAATGGAAGATGGGTTTGATATGGTGGGTGTTCACTAGGTAGTGCGGACTTGGTGGACCAAATAGCCATTTTCAATGGTGAAAGATTCATTTTGGGTTTACCAATCTTTTGTTGTAATCCATTAAATATCACACCATAAAACCTGTGATGGAGAGCACTTGGTAAATGCAATCCTTATACACGCTCATTCACTCACACACTAACATTGCCTTGTCATTCTGCTGTCGTTGTGGTGAGTGTACGCACTTCAGTGCCTACCCTGGTATATTCATATAAGTAATGCCTGTTTTCCCTCCACATTGCTGCATAGCTTTGGGTTGGCTTTATGGTGCCTTTCCAGCCATATGTGGTGAAAAAATCCACTTCCTTAGTAATGGGGATGTGTAAATGTTGTTTGTATACAGTATAAGGGAGACACTTCTGTTTATTTTGTACTATGATTGCTTCATATTCTAACTCATGTGTAGTCTTAAGTTAACTTTGCTGGTAATTTAAGATTAGTGCCCTGGTGTCAAATTGAGAAAAGAGCTCATCTTCCTGAGCATGAGAGAAAGAGAGAGAGGTAGGGGCTGCAAGCGTTCACACTGGACAAGAATAACTACAAACTATTATTGCATATTCTTGTGGCTATCATTTTGTAAATAGTGGAATTTTTCTTTTCACTAATTTTGATATTTTGATGAATAAACACCTTTGATTTTTGATACAAACATGAAAAAACTAACAGATACTGAAAATCCAAACAACACACACGAAATGCTGGAGGAACCCAGAAGGCCAGGTAGTATCTATGGAACCGAGTAAGCAGTTGACTTTTTAGCCCCCGAGCCTTCACCAGGACTGGAAAAAGATGAGAGGTCAGAACAGGAAGATAGGGAGAGGGGAGGAAGAAGTCCAAGGCGATAGGTGATAGGTGAAAGCAGGAGAGTGGAAGTGGTAGAGTAAACAGCTGGGAAGTTGATTGTGAAAGAGATAAAGGGCTGGAGGAAGGAGAATCTGATAAGACAGTGTAGAAGACCATGGGAAAAAAGGAAGAAAGAGGAGCACCAGACAGAGATGATAGGCAGGTAAGGAGATAAGATGAACATTGATTTCTTAATCTTCCAGTAATTGCTCCCCACAATCACCATTTCCCCATTCCCACTTCTCCCTCCCTCCTTATCTCCGGATATTCCTCCCTACTTCAGCACTACCTGCCCCTCCACCAATCGTCATATTGTCTGCAAACTTGGCCACAAAGCATCAATTCCATCATCCAAATCATTGACATGCAATATTAAAAGAAATGGTCCCAACATATATCCCAGCGGTACACCACTAGACACTGCCAGCCAATCAGACAAGGCTCCCCTTATTCCCACTCTTTGCCTCCTGCCAATTAGCCAATGCTTTGTCCATGTTAGTATCTTTCCTAGAATACCATGGGCTCATAGCTTCTTAGGCAGCCTCATGAGTGGCACTTTGTCGAAGGCCTTCTGAAAATCCAAGTACTCAACATCTAGAATTCTTCGTGTCTATTCCACTTGTTATTTCCTCGAAGAATTCCAATACATATTCCATTAAAGAAACCATGCTGACTACAGTGCTTTTTGTGCCTCCAAGTACCCCAAAACTACACCCTTAACAATCAACTCCGGAAACTTCCCAACCACTGAGGTCAGGCTAATTGGCCTACAATTTCCTTTCTTCGGCCTCCCTCCATTCTTGAAGAGTAAAGTGACATTCTCAATTTTCTCGTCCTCCGGATCTAGTGTTCTTGAAAAATCTTTACTAATCCCTGCACAATCACTTCAGAACCGTGGGGTGTGGTTCATCTATTCCAGGTAATTTATTTAATCTTCAAACCTTTCAATTTTCCAAGAACCTTTCCCTTCGTAATAGCAACTGTGCTCATTTCTGCCCCCTGACACTCTCAAACTCCCAGCATTCTGTTTGTGTCTTCCACAATGAAGATTAAGGCAAAATACTTTTCTAGTTTGTACCCTATTTCCTTGACCCCCTTTACTACCTCTCCAGTGTCATTTCTCAGTGGTGCAATATCTAACAGTGTCCCAAAAACAATGTGGGATTTTTTCTGGTTTCCCTTTGGATCATCTCTGCTGTAATAGGGAGACTTTTGATTTGTATTAGGGAGAATACATCAAAAGGAGTGTTCTTTTTGTAAATTTTTCTGGTGCTTTCTTTTCCAAAGGTAAACGAGACAATCCATCAGCAAGGGATAGAGTATAATAGCCAGGTTTGGCATGAACCTCTTATAGTATTTGGCAATGCTATAAAGAACCACAACTGTGACATATTCTTTGTCCTTGGGACATCCACCACAGGTTGAATTTTATCGGTACACTTTTGCAATACTTGTGCACAAATGGTGTATCCACACTAGGTGATGCTTGGTTTAAAGAATTCACAATTGTGAGCTCATGATCTTTGAATATTTTTAACACTGTCTTGAGATTTTAGAAATGTTTCTTGTCATCCTTATTCGTAGCAATGATGCCATCCATGTAACACTGAGTGTCTGGGCAGCCTTGCAATACCTTTTAGCAAAAATATCCTCTATCCTGGGAAGAGGGTATTGATATACTTTCAGTACTGGGTTGACATTACAGTCACCACAGATCCTAACAAACCCATTCCTCTTGGGTACTGGGACCTCTGGCATTGCCCATGGGCTCCATTCAACCTGGGATAGAATTTCTTCAGCGTCCATGTGATCTAACTTGGGTGTGGTATTTTTATTTAACACTGTTTTACCTTAATATGTTTGAGTTTTCCAGTGCCATCCTTGAACACTGTTGTGGAATCATCCATTACCTTTCTTAATTCTTTTTCAATTGACTCTATTGCAGGATATGTGGCAGGATAAATTGTGAATTGATCTCCAATCAAGTTGTAGTTGTCTCAACCAATCACAACCCCACAATGATAGCCCTCTAGTTTTTCCACATACTAGCCCAATATGACTTGATAGTTGTTGTATTTCACTGTTATGAATATCATAGCCATGGAAACTATCTTTTCTCCAGAATGATTTCTTAGTTGGATACGGTATCTGCAAGCTTCAGTTAACTATTTTTAAAATGCCACTGAATCTCACTTTGTGGAATGACTAAAACAGCTGAGCCAGCGTCCAATTCTATTTTAGGTAATTTGACATTCACTTCTGTTGTAAGTCATTTGACTTGTCTCTTGTTAGTTTTCATATTGAAAATCTCAAGGCCACCCAGCCCTGTGTCATTTTCATCATGATCAGATTTTTTATCAATAGCATGCAGATTACTGCTCTTTTTGAAACTGCAACATGACTTTTAATCTTTTTCTCTTCTCTGTGCAGTCCATTTATTTTTGTCTGCCTGACACACACTTTATATATGTCCTACTTTGTTGCACTTTCTGCATGTTCTGCCTTTACATCTGCACTGGTCCAATGTATGTGAGTTGTTGCCACAGTGGTAACACAATTTGTTTGGCCGGGCTGGTTTCTGTCGAGACATTGAAATTTTGTTCCTGCTAATTTTCATTCTAGTCTGCAACTCAGTTGTGACCCTGTCTGCCTTTTCCGTTGATACAGCAATTTCAACTACTCTTTTTAATGCTGGTTGTGCTTCAGTTAGGCACTGTTCTTGAATGCTTTCTTGGAAGATCTCACAAACTAAATGATCTCTCAGTGCATCGTTAAGTCCATCTCTGAACTGAGAATGCTCAACTTCTTGAATTCAGCCATGCATGCTGATATAAGCTCTTCTTCCTTTTGATTCTGTTTATGAAACCTAAGGCAACCTGAGGAGAGCTAAGGTACTGGTGACCCCTGTTTTCATCCAGGGGGTCAGTGTGGACATTGTGGAGGATTACAAATACCTGGGGATACGAATTGACAATAAACTGGACTGGTCAAAGAACACTGAGGCTGTCTACAAGAAGGGTCAGAGCCGTCTCTATTTCCTGAGGAGACTGAGGTCCTTTAACATCTGCCGGACGATGCTGAGCATGTTCTACGAGTCTGTGGTGGCCAATGCAATCATGTTTGCTGTTGTGTGCTGGGGCAGCAGGCTGAGGGTAGCAGACACCAACAGAATCAACAAACTCATTCGGAAGGCCAGTGATGTTGTGAGGATGGAACTGGACCCTCTGACGGTGGTGTCTGAAAAGAGGATGCTGTACAAGTTGTATGCCATCTTGGACAATGTCTCCCATCCACTACATAATGTACTAGTTGGGCACAGGAGTACTTTCAGCTAGAGACTCATTCCACCGAGATGCAACACAGAGTGTCATAGGAAGTCATTCCTGCCTGTGGCCATCAAACTTTACAACTCCTCCCTTGGAGGGTCAGACACCCTGAGCCAATAGGCTGGTCCTGGACTTACTTCCTGGCATAATTTACATATTATTATTTGATTATTTATGGTTTTATTACTATTTAATTATTTATGGTACAACTGTAATGAAAACCAATTTCCCCTGGGATCAATAAAGTATGACTATGACTATGACTATAACTTTCAACTCAAGGCACTCAGGAAAACTGGCACTGGATTTATATTAGCTCTTTCATTTGCTTTAAAATGCTGCTCAATTTGCTCAGTATACAATCTCCAGTTATCTCTTGTGCAATCAAACATGTCTATATTTCTGATGTAACCAGCCATTTCTGCTTTATTTAATGATTATTATCACCCAGTACTCATTGTTTATTAACCAATGAATTTGTCCTCTTTCTGTCCTTTTTTTGAACTCTAACATCTCTGTTTCTTCCCGAAGAACCACATGCTGCACTTTTTTTAAAGTCGAACATATTACTGCATTTCAACTGACAGGAAGTCATCTCAGATTTGTTTTAAAACTCACTACTGTTATGTTTTGTAACTCCAAAGCATAAAACTAATTGAAAGGAAACATGGAACCAGGAATGTGTGACTTGGTTTCATTTTTACTTTAAGCGGGTCGAGCACATATTACATGAAGGCATGATGACATATGACAAACTTTTACATATGGCCTGCAATGCATTATGTAAACTAGAATGCTTAATCAAACAATATATTTGCAATATTACTCAAATATTACTGAAATATTAAACGTACACCAGGTATGCAGGACAAAGGTCACCGTCAGATCCCCTCGGAATCTCCTACCCATTATATCAAAGCTTCAGTTTCATTCAAATTTGCTAATGGGAATAGTTTCCTAAAGTCTTCCCAAACTTGGTAATTTCACCAAAACTGTATATCTAGGTTATACAAAGGAAAAGCAATACATTAATGCAGAACAAAGTGTTACAGTTACAAAGAAAATGCAGTGCGGTCAGGCAATAAGCTGTAAGCCCATGACAAGGTAAATCACAAGGCTAAGATTCCATCTTATTGAACAATTGATCTTATTTAATAAGGTCAATAGTCTTATAATAGCAGGATTAAAAACTATCGTTGAGTCTACTGGACTGTATTTGCAGGCTATATAAAGGGCCCAAAGAATGCTTAGCTCCTCTCTAACATCAAAAATTACATTTAACAAAGACTGCTGCAGTTATAACGCATACCAACCTTATTTCTCCTATAGGGTATCAACTAACTTGTCAAACAAAGGGACTCTAAATCAAGAGTTAATGCAACTTAATCTTTATTGGCACCCAAATTAATTAAGCTTGTATGTACTGTACACCACTCACTTTTAATAACTTTAAATTTGACTTATGGTTCCACCTGTCACCTCTTATAAAAAGACTCAAATGCTATCAGTGTGAGCTGCTGGCCAGCCCCACTCCAAAAGGCCTGTAATCTCCGAGTGTCAAACTTGGGATCTTTTTTCTCATGACTATTCCCGAATTATCATCAGCAATAACTTTTATGACCACTCTTTTATGTTTTTGTTTGATCTTCTGGAAGGCTCATTGACGTACCTGTGCCCAAAACATTTGTGGCTCTGAGATAAATCATTACCAGAACATATAAATTCCTTTGTTTCCTTTTCCACCCTGAACTTAGTCTTGGTTTGCATTAGAGTTGATCACCTGTCACAACTGACATTCTGAATGGGGTAAATGGGAGCATTTACTTCCTTAACAAACTACAAAGCTTGTAAATTCAGTACACTGTTCCTCCAAGAACAGCCTTTTTCCAAAACACACCCATTTACTTAATCTGTTCTTCAAATGGGCCAGAGTGGAATTATTTATAACATTGTTCACAGGGCTATGGCAACATAACTGTACTTCTTCAGAATGAAACTGAACTTTCTTCACTGGCTTTTACTGTTTATGGCTCCCAAAATCTCTTTCTCATCCGAATCTCCTGCCGAAGTCCGATGGGATACATGAAATACATGAATGAGACTCAGGTCCTTGATAGTCGGTTGGAGTTTAGTGAGATGCACATGAGGGAAATCTCTCATGGTTTGTAGTGTGAGGCTCTGGTCAAAGTCTGGAGTTCTTACAGAGCAGTGGAGGAATGTTTTGTGACCTCTTCTCCCTCCAAACAAGTCAACCATATAACGTGCCAAAGACCGTCAATACACGGGATTCTGCAGATGCTGGAAATTCAGAATAAATGCAAATGCAGGTGAGACTCAGCAGGTAAAGCTGCATCTATTCAGAAGAATAAACAGTTGACCTTTCAGGCTGAAATTGTTCATCAGGATTTGATGTTTGGTCTTGGTGAAGTCCTTCATGTTTGACTTAGTTGTTCTATTTCTTTGGCGCTACGATTTAAGATTCAAGATTGTTTCTTGTCATTCATCACGACACAAGTGTAAAGGAAACTGAAATAACTATTACTCTGGATCCAATACAGCAACACAATAGACACACAGGGCACAGTAATAAACAACAATAAATATAATTACCTAATCTTATCTTATCTACATAGACTGATTGCGTGTACATAAAGTAATACTAGGTACAGGAGTACCTGGGCATAGCGTGACTCTGACAGGAAATAATATATTAGTGCTGGTGGGGGGGGGGGGTTGTGGTGGGTTGATGGGTTGTTCAACCTGACAGCATGGGGAAGTGACTGTTTCTGAGTGTGTTGGTCCTGGCATGGATATTGCATAGCCCCTTTCCCTGATGGGAGTGGGACAATAACGTCCAAGCTGCAGCAACCCCCCTCTCTCACATTGGCAGGCTGCCTTTGTTATGTCAAAAGACCCACTAAGGATCTATCCTGCACTCAAAATGACCATGAGCTCGTAAAATGGGGCAGAGAAAGCCCAATTTCACTATCACCCTTCCCTTGATATAATCTAAAATGGCAATAAAATCACACTAAGGTTTCAGTTGAAGCAACACACTTCAGGCATGCTGTCTTATTTCCTTGTCCATTAGAATTAATGGTAATAAAGTATGTTTTAACCTTCATCCTTCATTACTAATACATTCTGCTCCTAATACACTCTCCCATTAAACAAAGCTTTGTGCCCAGAGTACTCAATCATAAAGCTCAACAGTATAGACTGAAGAGCATGCATCAGTGTCCTGTGGCAAATGCATTCCCTTTATCACGATCAAAATGTTTGCTTCGTAGATACAGCTCTGGTGCATTAAGTAGGCTGTGCTCATTTTCCATAAATCATCAGTTCAAAAGTGCATCATCTCCTTAATCTCACACTTTATATCCTTATTGTATTTGATGTTTTTCTCTTTAGATGACCGAATGCTATTTTTATCAGGAAGAAATGCATCTTGAGGGAAATCTTAATTTTTATCTGGGTTAAATTTTGTTTGTAATGTGTAATATTTTCATTCAACCAAAATTATTCAATTATATTTTATATGAACTAGTTTAGAACTGATCTCAATAATTATGATTTGAACTGGTAGTTCATTACAGAAGGAAGCCTCATATACAAGATTCCTCTGTGACTCATACAGATGATTTCCCTACTATAATAGGGAATCATAGCAGGAATACACAACATACATTTAGATATGATTTTTCAACCATTAAATTCAATGACTGGAGATTATGCATGCCAAGATTAACAAATTATATACCTGTCTCACAATGTGACCACTTACTACAACACTCCTCACTGAACATGTGTTTGTACATCAGTATAAATTGCCCAAGTATAACTTAACAGAGATAAACTGGCTCCTCATCCATGAGCTAAAGGAACAAAGATGACTTAAAGCAATGAGATATAGAGTTATACAGCACTGAAACAGGTCTGTCAGCCCAACCTAACCATATCATCTAAGGTGCCTACCTGATATAGTCCCATTTGCCTGTGTTTGACCTAATATAGCAAATATATTTGACCCTTGATCCTTCCTTGACCATTCCTATCCATGTACCTGTCCAATGTCTTTTGAACTGTGTAATTGTTTTAGGGCAGTTTTTTCCACATACCCTCTCTGCTAAGGGTGACAAACCTTGCTCCTCAGGTCCCCTTTAAAGCTTTACTTTCTAGTTTCAGAACCCAAGCCCCACACTGGGAAGACTGTAACTATCTACACTCTGTGTATTCCTTATTGTTCTATAAATCACTATAAAGTCACCCTTCTTTCTGTCGTTCTAAAAAAACATTCCTGGCCTGTCCATTCTCTCTTCAGTCCAAGACTCAGGCCCTCTGGTCCCAGCAACATCCTTGTGAATCTTTTCTGAAGCCTCTCTAGCTTAATCATATTTTTCTTTTAATTAGTGAAGGAGTGACAATTGAGACACTGATTTAATGAATGTCTCTATTGAAATGGATGGGGTGGTTAGCAGTGAAATACAGTATTTAATATTTCTAATACTTACATGCTTTTTCATATTTTGTATATGAATGACATTAGTCACACATTCACCATCAATCTCCAAAGTAATATTAATGAATTAATAATGGCTTGATTGATTTTATTAACTTTAATGATAGCATTGATCTCAATATCTTTGATATTCATTGCAAACAATTTTAATAGCTTTAATGCCAACATTGATGGTAACCATGTTGCTAATAATGATAACTATTCCATTTTATTAAGCTACATTAGTGGAGTAAATAATATGAATGCTCAATATCCACTTGAATATTTGTTTAATAGTCTATGCAATAAAAGATTTACCAAATCGATAGCTCACTTTTTAATATATGTTATTTCTGTTGTTTTGCATGATTTTTAATCTGTACAATATATGTATATGGTAATCACTTTATTTATTTATTTATATTTATTATTATTTTATTTTTTCCTCTTCAGCTATATTATATATTGCATTGAACTGCTGCTACTAAGTTAACAAATTTCATGACACATGCTGGTGATAATAAACTTGATTCTGATTTTGATTATTAAATATGCAATAATTAAACAATATATCTGTGCCAGTGTAATTACCTTGTGAATATTTTAAAAAAGGACAGTTTCCATGTAATTGCATGCCACTCTGCTCAACAGACAAGTAAATTGGTATTCTCCTCTTATGCCAAGTACAATTCCTCTTTTAATACAACTATGGTCATCAGCCAACATTTGTACTATTACTAACCAGCAATTGAGACTCCTAATTATGTCATGATTATGAGTAAACCTATACCTGAATGTTAAAATACTGAATTGTAGAGGAATGGAAAATAATATGAGAATGTGAGAACAAACTTAAATATTGAAAGAATATTATGATTAGTATAATTTCTAGTAATGAAACACTAATTAACAATTATCTGACAGGAGTTGGGCAAATATGATAGATTAAGTTAAGATGTAATTTAGGCAAGGTACAATATCTGTCTACTGCTGATGTTCTACAGTAACAGCTGCATAAAATTACATTATCTTGTAATGTTTCTATAGATATTACTGAAGCCAATTATAGTATTGCAAACAATCAGGAAGATTTTAATGAACGAGGAAGCGCTGTTAGTTACAGAGAAGGAAGTGCTTGTAAGTTTGTGGTTTAAC
Organism: Mobula birostris; assembly: GCF_030028105.1. Lineage (NCBI taxonomy): Eukaryota > Metazoa > Chordata > Chondrichthyes > Myliobatiformes > Myliobatidae > Mobula > Mobula birostris. The sequence continues at coordinate 43,488,825 of NC_092374.1, read as the reverse complement.
TCTGTCCAATTAAAACATTAATTTTGAAATAATTTAATAATTGAACAGGATGCTAATTTACTGGGATTCTTAATAAAGCTCTGGCATGTAATTCTGATGTTAATTAAAAAGAGCAAGCTGCTTTTCATTATTATTTTGAAGGCCACATAATTATTTTGAGTAAAAGTAATAATAATAATAGTAGTAGTAGTAGTAATAATGATAATAGTGATAATAATAAAGTGAATAATAAGTTAATAGAAGCCAACAAAATTGGGAGTAACAGAATGAATAATATTTCTGCTGTCTTAAAATATATAAGTTAAGACCATGCTTAAACAGACCCAAGTTATTTTAATTAAAGGTTCAAAGGAGAGGAGAAGATGGCGGCATGATGCAGCACGCAGCGGCCACTCCGGTGATGAATATCTGTTAGCTGTCAAGTAGGGTGCCGTGCACAATCCTGATTTGATGGAGGCAGACGTGAGAGCACGGAGGAACATCTGGTGAAACTTCTGAAATGCCTGTTTCACTGCCGCTGCTACTGTGTAATCCAGAATCTCTGGAGGAGAAGGCCCCAAATCCTCGGCTTTGCTTGTTGCTTGGTGGCTGGGGTGGGGTCGAAGCGCTCGGCAGAGATGGTGCTCGGTGCTTGGTGTCGGAGGGCTGGTGGGAGGCTCGAAGTTTTCAGACAGACTCAGAGTCGGCTGTGGTCGGGTGCTTCCAGGGTGCTGCATCGGCAAGTTTGCGGCACTGGAGGTTCATGGCAGGGAGAGTTTCTTCCTTCTACCGTCTGCATGAGATGATGGGCTATCGGGACTTTAAGACTTCTTTTTACCGTGCCTATGGTCTGCTCTTTATCAAATTACGGTATTGTTTTGAACTGTTGTAACTATATGTTATAATTATGTGGTTTTTGTCAGTTTTAGTCTTGGTCTGTCCTGTGTTTCTGTGATCTCATACTAGAAGAAGGTTGTATCATTTCTTAATGCATGCATTTCTAAATGCCAATAAACGAGGACCGTGTGTCCTCATAATCTAATCTAAAATATAAAAAGATTTGTTTTTATCATCAAAGTATGTATGCAGAATACAACTCTAAGATTTGTCTTCTCTAGGTAGCCATAAAGCCAGGGAAAAATCGACAAGACCAATAGGAGGTCCAATTCACTGTAGATTTCTGAATTTCAGCATCATTGAGTCTAAATAGTCTAAAGAATGATAATAAGAATGAAATAAAGCATTAAATTGAAAGAAATAGTTTGTTTAGTAAACCTGATTGAAACAAATGAGATAAAGGAAACTTTAGAATGGGCACACTTCTGGTACCTGATGTCCTTACTTGGGCACATAAGGGAGAATGTAGGATAGAAACAGACTTTTCAGCCAGTCGATCCATGATTGGACCCCTGCTCCTCTTGAATCACCTCTTGTTTTTCCTCATATAAATTTAGTTGTTAAAGTCTCTGTTAACTATAATTATGATGTAATAGTTTAAGAAGAAAAATAGATCCAATGTGGCTGTAAATCTTATAGGTGGGATGCTAACGAAAGTTAAATTGTATAAAATTGGCGACTACTTTCAGTGAATTAATTACTACTCAAATTATTCACTATATTTAAAACTAAACTGTTACTTTAAAATTCATGTTGAAGAGCTTTATGTCTACAGCCCTGGGATATGTAACACTTCAAAATGGAATAATTAGCACAAGAGATTCTGCAGAGGCTGGAAACTGAAGTAACACACACAAAATGCTGGAGAAACACACCAGGTCAGGCAGCATCTATGGAAAGGAATAAACAGTCAATGTTTAGGGCTGAGACCCTTCTTCAGGACTGAAAAGGAAGGGGAAAGAAACCAGAATAAGAAGATGGTGCGAGGGGAAGGCGTACAAGCTAGAGGATAACAGGTGAAGCCGGGTGAGGCGGAAGGTAGGTAGGTGGGGGTTGGGTGATGTAGTGAAGGCTGGGAGGTGATAGGTGGAAGAGGTAAAGACTGAAGAAGAAGGAATCTGACGGGAGAGGAGAGTGAACCATGGAAGAAGAGGAAGGAGGAGGAACACATGAGGGAGGGGATAGGGAGATTACGAGAAGAGAAAAGGTAAGAGGGGAGTTGTAATGGGGAATGAAAAAGGAGAGAAAGGGGAGAAATTACTGGAAGTTGGAGAAATCAATGTTCATGTGGTCAGGTTGGAGGCTACCCAAACGGAATATGAGTTGGTGTTCCTCCAAACTGAGAGTTGCCTCGTTAAGGCAGCAGAGGAGTCCATGGACTGACATGTCAGAATGGGTATGTGGATTTGAGTTAAAGTGTTTAGCCAACGGGAAATCGTGCTTCCTGTGGATGAAGAAACAGTGTTCGAAATGTAATAATACATGCCGAGGCCTTGTGATGGTTCCATCTTATATCAATAGAAAATAATCAGATCAGAAATTTAGAGGCCACTGCATTCAAATCAACACAGTGGGTTGACATTGTAAATGCTGTCATTCTATTCAGGTTTTATTATTGATTAACTTCAGTGAAGGTATCTCACGATCCATTAAAAATGAAGTAAAGTTTTTTTTTTACACCTTTACTGTTGATATTCATGATATTATTTTATGTGCACAAAGTTCTAACAATTATTCTCACTTCCCAAACTGAAGGCTCTGATCCTAGCTGTCAGTGTTAAAAAAATTGTTGATTATTAGTTGAGATTCTATTAGGATCAACCTAAAATAGTAAAGTCAAAATTAAGGGATTTCACAATTCTTTGTGTAATGAAAGAACTGTATGGCTGAATGAATGAGTCATGGTTTGAATGTAGGGATTGAATTTGCATGATGAGTAGAGTAAGATCAAAGGGTTCATGATCAAAGAGAGCTGGTGGTAGACCTGAGGAGAGCTAAGGTACCGCTGACCCCTGTTTCCATCCAGGGAGTCAGTGTGGACATGGTGGAGGATTACAAATACCTGGGGATACGAATTGACGATCAACTGGACTGGTCAAAAAACACTGAGGCTGTCTGCAAGAAGGGTCAGTGCCATCTCTATTTCCTGAGGAGACTGAGGTCCTTTAACATCTGTCGGACGATGCTGAGGATGTTCTACGAGTCTGTGGTGGCCAGTGCAATCACGTTTGCTGCTGTGTGCTGGGGCAGCAGGCTGAGGGTAGCAGACACCAACAGAATCAACAAACTCATTCGTAAGGCCAGTGATGTTGTGGGGATGGAACTGGACTCTCTGACGGTGGTATCTGAAAAGAGGATGCGGTCCAAGTTGCATACCATCTTGGACAATGTCTCCCATCCACTACATAATGTACTGGTTGGGCACAGGAGTACATTCAGCCAGAGACTCATTCCACCAAGATGCAACACAGAGCATCGCAGGAGGTCATTCCTGCCTCTGGCCATCAAACTTTACAACTCCTCCCTTGGAGGGTCAGACACCCTGAGCCAATAGGCTGGTACTGGACTTATTTCCTGGCATAATTTACATATTACTATTTAACTATTTATGGTTTTATTACTATTTAATTACTTATGGTGCAACCATAATGAAAACCAGTTTCCCCCGGGATCAGTAAAGTATGACTATGACTATGACTATGACTATCTTTCCAAGTGCTAGAATTCAGCATCAAAGAATACCATGAGACTACCTGCACCAGAAGAACTAGAACTACTCAAGAAGAAACTTTAGCACCAGTCATGTTAGGATGACTCTGATTAGACAGTAAATAAGCCTTCTCATTAATGTTCATATCTTCAATATGATGATGCGTACATTCTTGTTGAATGATTTTTTGAAACAGTACTCCTGGAAAATTCAATTATAAAATTTATACTTTGTATTATTTGTAAGACATAATATAACATAGAAATAGCATATATCAATTTATTAGATGCATTAAAACACTATTGGTACATAATCTAAATTAAAGCAGAAACCAGGAAAAAGAGGAGATTCACCATCACCTACCCATTACATTCAAACCTTCTGACAAACATCAGTTGATGGATGGACTTGATAAGTGATACCTCAAAATACTGTAGAGTTTAATGTTGTTTCATATAATCTAATTTCAATTAGCTCATTGTGAAATTCTGAAGAGTCTGCTGTGAGTTCATAGTATTAGCATAGACTATGTAGTGTAGAAGTAAGAAAGCACAATAAACCTAATTGGGTTATCTGTCAGAGAAATGGCTCATTAACTGACAGTCTCATTGATAGTGTTTTGGTCTATTGGGAGTGGATTGTGTATCTACTACTGTCAGTATGCTGACATTTCGATAACCAGTGTGCCTAAGTGCTTAACTTTATTAAAATATATATTTTCATGCTCCATTTCTATTCATTTCAGCCTTTTCCTTGTTTTAATGAGCTGAGTGCCATCAGCTGGAAGCTCACATAAACTTTCATGAACTTGCTCTCTCCAAGTGGTTGCTGGATCTACCTGCAGTATCTCACCGGCTGTAGTCTCTGGCTGTGTAACAGAGATCACTGCAAAGCAACATTTTCCTCTACAGCCAGTTGCAGGAACAACAGACAGAACAAGGGCAAAAAGTTGTCATCTCGCCTGGGTTAGTAGTCCAACACTAGAAGGTATGTGCTTAATCAGAAAGGGGAAAGATTTAAAAGGGACCTGAGGGTCTACGTATTTTACAAATAGTGATGGGTATATGGAATGAACTGCCAGAGAAAATGGTAGAGCCAGAAGCAATTGCAACATTTAAAGAACACTTGGGCAGGTGCATAGATAGAAAAGGTTTAAAATGATGTGGGCCAGATACAGGCAAATGGGATTAGAGCAGAATGACAACTTGAACTGCATGGATGACCTGTGGCAAAGGGTCTGTTTCAATGCTGTATGGGAAAGGATATTCAAGTGTCACTGACCAGGGGCACTCTGATATCAAACACAGCTTGTCAACTAGAGCTGCTGGGGAGGGTTTAAACTAATTTGGCAGGTGGAATGAAACCGGTTTGATAGGGCTGAGGATGGGGCAATTGGTGTGCAAGTCAATGCTTTGTGTAGTGAGACCGTGAGGAAGAACAGGCAGATGGTAGGACAAAACTGCAGTCGGTGGGATGAGTTCAAGTACAACATAGGGGAAAATGAAAAAGGGTTATGAATCCAGGACTGAAGGCGTTATATTTGAATGCATGCAGTATACAGAATAAGACAGATCAGCTTGTAGCACAGCTCAAGTATGGCAGATATTATGACGTGCGCATCATTGAGTCATGGCTGATAGAAGATCACAGTTGGGAGCTTAACATCCAAGAATACACCTTGTATCGAAAGGACAGGCAGGTGGGTAGAAAGGGTGGGTGGCTCTGTTGGTAAAATATGAAAGCAAACATCTAGAGAGAGGTGACATAGGATCAGAAGATGTAGAATCCTTGTGAGTTGGGTTAAGAAACTGCAAGGGTAAAAAGATGCTGATGGGAGTTGCAACTGTCTCAGAGACATGTTTATTGAGATGTTTATTTATATATTTTTGTCATAAATTCATGATCATTTTAACACCTTAAAATATTTATGTAAGGTTTATTTAATGTAGAGTTTCATAGGTCACATGACCAGAGTTTAATGAAAGCTTGACTGTGGCATTATGGGTCAGAACCAACATGGAAGCAGAGAAAGACACATGGCCCTAAAATAACCTCATTCAGCATGTGGTCCAAGAGGCGCACACGGTAATTGTTTTTCTTAATTTGTTTTATATAATGTTGTTGAGGTGCCTTTATATGAATAGTGTGATACGCTTTAGTGATTTATTTGATTTCAGCACACTTCTGATGTGATAACGTGTTTGGGCCTGTTTAACGGCGGACACTAGCTTGAGAGGCTTTAAAAGACTGAGAAATGTATGTTTCAAACTTTTATGTCCTTTATTTTCTTGTAGTTTTCATGGTGAAGAAAGTGAGAGAGAAATAAAAATGAATCTTCAAGGATTTCTGTATGTTGCGTGGCCATTATTTCATTGGACCGGTGCAGTTACAGGATTTACAGTATATATAGGCCCCCAAACAGTAGCCAAGATGTGGGATATAAGTCACAAAAAGAGTCAGAAAAGGCACATAATAAGGGTGACGGTCCTGGGGGATTTCAATCCCCATTGATTGGGAAAATTAGGTTGGTACTGGATCCCAAGTTCAGAATTTGTAGAATGCCTGCTTAGAACAGCTTGTGGTTGACCCCACTAAGGGAAAGGCAATTCTGGATTAGATGTGCATTAAACCAGGTTTGAATAGAGAGCATAAGGTAAAGGAATTCTTAGGAAGCAGTGATCATAATATGATAGAATTCATTCCATAATTTGAGAAGATAAATTCAGATTTATCAGTATTACAGTGGAGTAAAGGGATTTCCAGAGGCTTGAGCTCTCTCCACTGAGCTGGCCAAAGATGATTGGAAGGTGATACTGTCAGTGATGATGGCAGAAGAGCAATGGCTGAGGTTTCATCCCAAATAGATACATCCCAAAGATGAAGAAGTATTCTAAAAGGTTGAAGCAACCTTGGCTGACGAGGGAAGTCAAAGACGCCATAAAAACAAAAGGAAGGGAATATAATAGAGTAAGAAATTAGTGGGAAGATAGAGGATTGGGAAGCTTTTAAAAACAGCAAGGCAATTAAAAAAAAACATAAGGAGTGTAAAGATGAAATACAAAGGAAAGCTAGCCACTAATACAAAAGAAGATACCAAAAGTTTTTCCAGATATATCAAAAGTAACAGAGAAGTGAGAGTGGATTTTGGACAGTTGGAAAATGATGCTGGAGGGGTAGTATGGAGGACTAAGGAATTGCAGAAGAACTGAAGTATTTAACGTCAGTCTTCACTGCGGGAGATGCTAGCAGTGTGGCAGAAATTTGAGAATGTCAGGGGGCAGAAGTGAGTGTAATTACCATTCCTGAGGAGAAGGTGCTTGAGAAGCTGTCAGGTTAAAAGATAGATAAGTCACCTGGATCAGATGGACTCCATCCCAGGGTTCTGAAAGAAGTAGCTGATGAGATTGCAGAGACATTAGTAATGATGTTTCAAGAATCACTTTTCTGGAATTGTTTCAGAGGACTGCAAAATTGAAAATGTCACTCTACTCTTTTAAAAATGGAGGAAGGCAACAGAAATGAAATTATAGGTCAGTTAGCCTAACTTCAGTGGTTAGCAATATGTTGGCGTCCCTAATTACAGATGAGGTTTTGGGATCTTGTAGGCACATGATGTGACAGACCAAAGTCAGCAGGGTTTTCTTAAGAGAGATCTTGTCTGAAAAATCTGTTGTAATTCCTTGAGGAAATAACATGCAGGATAGGAAAAAGAGAGTAGGTGTATGTTGCTTGGATTTTCAGGAGATACTTGTCAAGGTGCTTCACATGAGATTGCTTAACAAGACTGACCATGGTGTTACAGGAAAGATGCTAGCATGGATAAAAGATTGGCTGACTAGCAGGAGACAAAGAGTAGGAATAAAGGGGGCTGCTTGTGACTAGTTGGTGTTAGTGCTGCTTCTTTTCACATTATATGTCAGTGATTCAGATGATGGCTTTGTGGCCAGGTTTGCAGATGATACAAAGACAGGTGAGGCAGGTAGTATTAAGGAAATGGAATTTGCAGAAGGACTTAAACAGATTTGCAGAATGGGCAAGGAAGTGACAGATGGAATATAGAGTAGGGAAGTTGTGGTCATGTACTTCTGTAAAAAGAATAAAAGCAGACTATTTTCTAAGCTTGGTGCAAAGATCAGAGGTGCAAAGAGACTTGGGAGTCCTCATACAGGAATCCCCAAAGGTTAACTTGCAGGTTGAGTTGTTGGTAATGAAGGAAAATTCAATATTGCCACTAATTTTTAGAGGACTGGAATATCAGAGCAAGGATGTGATGCTGAAGCTTTATAAGACACTGGTTAGACTGCACCTGGAGTATTGTGAGCAGTTTTGTGCCCGTGATCTAAGAAAAATATGTTGGCATTGGGGAGAGTCAAGAGGATGTCATGAGAACGATTATGGATGTGGAATGGTTAACTTATAAAGAGCTTGTTATGACTCTGGACCTGTACTCACTGCAGTTCAGCAGGATGAAGAGGGGATCTCATTGAAAGGCCTAGATAGAGTAGATATGGAGAGGATGTTTCCTATAGAGTCTAGGACCATAGGGTACAGCCTCAAAATACAGGGACATGCATTTAAAACAGATGATGAGGAATTTCTTTAGCCAGAGGGTGGTCAATCTGTAGAATTCATTGCCATGAACAGCTTTGGAAGCCAAGTTACTGAGTATATTTAAAGCGGAGGTTGATAGGTTCTTGATTAGTCAGAGCATTGAAGATTATGGAGAGAAGGTGGTAGAATGAGTTTGAAAGGGATAATACATCTGTCACATTGGAATGGTGCAGTGGACCTGGTGTACTGTAAGGCCTAATTCTGTTCTTATGTCTCCTGGCCTTGCGGTCTAACTTTGCCCTGTACACTGACTAAAAGGGAATTCAGCTCAGACAGTGACTCATACAAATAGTGTTCAGTCAGACAGAGCTTGTCCCTGGATAAGGAACCTGTTCTGCTTTTACAGATATCCATAATTAATTTTATCCATAAGTCAGAAAATATGAACTCACTTGATATGGTAACTATATCTTGACAGTATTTTAATTAATGGGGATGATTAGGACCAATTAACACAGGCACTTATTTATCATCTTTCCCTGCCTCATTACAATGGTATGGAATCAATATGTCTCACACTCAATAGTTGATTTCAATTGGCTTAAACTATCAGTGGATATTATCTTTTCTGTAAGCATCACAGGTACCAATAGAAACAATTAATTGTCCACTTCCAAAGCAACTCTCTTCACTGGCCTCCTGCTATGAAGCTGATAGTCTGTATTCTTCAGAAACAAAGGTGTCTGATTACCTTGGGGAGCCTCATGGATTTTTTTTTTCATGATATGTTCTTATTTCAATTAAGTAATATTTATTGGAGTTTGTTCACATGGAGGAGTGTCCATAAGCTAGAGAGGATGTGTGTGTATGTGTGTATATGTATGTGTGTGTGTATATATATATATATATATATATACATACACACACACACACACACATACATACACACATACACACGTAAGCTAGAGAGGATCTGTGTATATGTATATATGTTTTAAAAAACAGGAAGAGAAGTTTTCCAGTAGATCTTCGAGCCTGCCATAAAGTATGGTTCATAGAATCTTGGCACAGCTCTACATTCCTGGCTGTTCCCCATAACTCTTCCCATCTTGTAACAAACATCTATCATTACAGAGGATATTCAAAGATTTTGACTCCACAGCTGTCTTGAATTCAAATGTTCATACATCCATAAAAGAAGAAATGCTTTTAACCTCTACCTTAGATGAACTTACTGTCATTCTAAAACTGTCCCTTTTTATCTATGGAGACACATGGCACTACAGATACTGGAATTTATACCTATCAAAAGACTGTTGGAGGAAGCGTTCCTCTTGCCCTCTACTTCTGCATTATCCCAAGAGGGGAAACATCCTTTCAACATCCCACTTGTAGCCCTTTCAGAATCTTACATCATTCATTGGTATTCCTTCTTATTTTTCTAACATCTAATGAATACAAAGCACAAGAACCTAGGAAAATAGCAACAAATGTAAGCCTTCTAGTCTCTCATGGCTCCCCCACTGTTGACGATCATCGCTGATCTGCCCTTGGCCTGAGCTTTTCACATCATCTTCAGTTCATGGCCTTTCAAAAATATATCTAGTTCTTTTTCAAATATCATCTGTGATCTGTTTCTACAACCCTCTTGGATAGATAATTTCAGCAATTCACCATCCTCGGAGATGAAATTCCGATGCATCTCAAATTTACATCAATGAACCCTTGTCTTTTAACAATGTTCAATTCTCTCTCTCAGGTGGAAATATTTACTTTATTTAATGAAGTTAATATTTACATCATTGAGCTTATATTTCAACAAAATACTCTTCCTATTTCAAAACTCCAAAAATTGCCTGTCTTATTATGATAGGACAACCTCATTCCAGAAATCAGCTCAATTCACTCAATGAACCTGCTCCGTTCTGCCATCAATGATTCTATACCCTTTCTTAAATAAGGGGGCTAACACAGTGTTTCAGGTTTGTCCTTGCCTACACCTTGTACAATTACAAAAACAATTCTCAATTTCTAAACTTCATTTCTCCTTGGAATAAAGAACAATTTTTTCAGCTTTTTCTCAGAGGGTCAGCTCCTTTATTCAAACTGTTGACCCCACTGTGAGATGCCTCCTGTAGAAGTATACATTCCCCTTGAATAAGGAGACCAAACCTACATTCAGATTGCTATGTGTGGTCTTCACCAAAACTCTGGACCACCCAGAGCCAGGCTTCTCATCTCTCAGGCACCTTCCCCTCTGAAACAAAGGCAACATTCGATCTGTCACGCAACACACATCAAAGTTGCTGGTGAACGCAGCAGGTCAGGCAACATCTCTGGGAAGAAGTACAGTTGACGTTTCAGGCAGGGACCTGACGAAGGGTCCCGGCCTGAAACGTCAACTGTACCTCTTCCTAGAGATGCTGCCTGACCTGCTGCGTTCACCAGCAACTTTGATGTGTGTTGCTTGAATTTCCAGCATCTGCAGAATTCCTTGTGTTTCGATCTGTTATACCAACCATGTGGTATATCAATCACACCTTCATCCGTGATAAGGAAATGCAGGAAATTAGGATGTCCTGGAGATTTTGTTCCACATAATCTTGTCATCTCTCTTCAATTAAATGATACTCTGCTTTCCTTTTCTTTTATAAAATGAATCAACTCTGATTTGCCCACACTTTAAGCCGTCCACTAATTTTCTCAGCAAATACTTTATGTGATCCACTGAACTTGTTCTCTCACTTACTGTTGTATCACCTGCAAATTTACAAACCATGTACTTGGTCCCCAAGTTTTACCAGATTTACTTAAACAACTACTGATCACTGGACAAACATACAGTAGTTATCTGGTTCATATGGCTAGATTCCAACCCAAGCCCAGAAGGCGGGAGGAGAAGATAGCAATGCGACGCAGTGCGCGCAGCTCTCTGGTGCAATGATATTCTATTTGTAAGTAGGATGCCGTGCACAATTCTGATTTGATGGAGACAGACATGAGAAGGCACAGAGGAACATCTGTAGAAATTTCTGGGATGGTCAGTTTACTGCCGCTGCTACTGTGCGATCAAGAATCTCCGGAGGGAAGGCCCCAAAATCCCCGGCTTTGCCTGCTGTTGGCGACCGAGCTGGGGTTGAAGCGTTCGGCAGAGATGGAGGGCTGATCGGAGCTCGAAGTTTTCGGATGACTCCGAGTCGTACTGTTTTGGGCATGGCAGAGAGAGTTTTCTTCCTTCTCCCGTCTGCGTGAGATGTGGGACTTTTAAGCGACCTTGAACTTTTTTACTGTGCCCATGGCCTGTTTTTCATCAAGTTATGGTATTGTTGCACTGTTGTAACTATATGGTATAATTATGTGGTTTTTGTTAGTTTTTCAGTCTTGGTCTGTCCTGTGTTTCTGTGATGTCACACCGAAGGAATATTGTATCATTTCTTAATGCATGCATTACTAAATGACAATAAAAGAGGACTGAGTGTCCTCATAATCTAATCTAATCTAATATGCACAGCCTGTACACACTAAGTCAGACACTCGTGTGCCCTAATGAAGGTCTTGGCCTAAAATGATGGCTGTTCACTTCCCTTCACAGATGTTGCCTGTCTTGCTGAGTTCTTCTAGCTTTTTTTGTGTGTGTTACTTCAGATTTCCAGAATCTGCAAAATCTCTTGTGCTTCCAGCTTGTGTGCCCCATACTTTTCAGGGCAGATCATGAATTACATTCAATGCACATGCTTGGGGGAACCTCTGTTGTTTGAAGTCAAATAGTCCAGTGGGACTCAGCAACGTTTTTTGATGGATCATTTAAATGAATTGAATTGATTTTTTTTCTTACATCCTTCACATATATGAGGAGTAAAAACCTTTATGTTACATCTCCATCTAAATATGCCATATGCAATCTTAGTAATTTATAATAATTTACAATAAATAGAACAGTCAATGTAATATAGAGTACACTCAAATCAGCGTGAGTTCATCAGTCTGATGACCCAGTGGAAGAAGCTGTCCCAGAGCCTGTTGGTCCTGGCATTTTTTCCTGTGGTACCGCTTCCCAGATGGTAGCAGCTGGAATAGATTGTGGTTGAGATGATTTGGGTCGCCAATGATCCCACAGGCCCTTTTTACACACCTGTCCTTGTAAATATCCTGAATCATGGAAAGTGCACAACTACAGATGTGCTGGGCTGTCCGCATTACTGGGCTGTCTGCAGAGTCCTGCGATTGAGGGAGCTACAATTCCCATACCAGGCAGTGGTGTAACAAGTCAGGATGCTCTCAATTGTGCCCCTGTAGAAAGTTCTGAGGATTTGGGGGCCCATACCAAACGTATTCAACCGTCTGAGGTGTAAGAGGCTCTGTTGTGCATTTTACATCACACAGCTGGTGTGTACAGACAACGTGAGATCCTCGGTGATGTGGATGCCAAGGAACTTGAAGCTGTTTACCCTCTCAACCCCAAATCCATTGATGTCAATAGGAGTTAGCCAGTCTCCATTCCTCCTGTAATCTACAACCAGCTCCTTTGTTTTGCGACATTGAGGGAGAGATTATTTTCTTGACACCTCTGTGTCAGAGAGATGACTTCTTCTCTGTAGGCCTCCTCATTGTTTGTGATAAGGCCAATCAATGTCATGTTATTAGCAAATTTAATTAGCAGATTGGAGCTGAGGGTGGACTCCTGTGATACAAATTAAGAAAAGGTGAGGACTTCAACAAAAATGCTTCAACAATGCCTGATTATAAATTACTTTATTTGACTTAATGTTAATATTCATTACTGTATAGCTCATTAATATTTACTGGTTAAGGTATATTTTTCAACCAAATAGAAATGTAGAATAGCTCCTTGTCAACAAGATAGCCACCATATTTTACTTTCTTCATTAAATATGTACTAAAAGAAAGGAGTATGATTGAGTAATAGCATAGATCCCACCCAGTTTGGATGCTTCATTGCTTGGTATGGCAGTTACTCTGCCCAAGACTGCAAGAAATTAGATTTGTGGACACAGATCAACACACCACGAAAACCAGCTCCCCGCTATGGACTTTGTCTATACTTCTTACTGCCTCAGAAAAACAGCCAGCATAACCAAGGCCCGTTCAATAGAGTCATAGAATGCTACAGCACAGAAACAGGCCCCCTAGTTCCTGCCGACCTAATATTCTGCCTAGTCTCATTGCCCTGCACCTTGAACACAGCCTGCCATACCCCATCCATCCATGTACGTATCCAAAAGTTTCTTAAATGTTGAAATAAAGTCTGCATCTACTACTCCCACTGGCAGCTTGTTCCAAACTCTCACCAACCTCTGAGTGAGGAAGATCGCCCTCATTTTCAACTCAGACATTCTTTCTCCCTCCCTCCATCAGACAGATGGTAGAAAAGCTTGAAAAAATACTCCAACGGGCTCAAGATCAGCTTCTACCTTGCTATTATAAGGCTCTTGAACAAGCCTCTTGAACGTTAAGCTGACCTTGCAATATAGCTCGTCATAGCCTTTGCAGCTTATTCTCAGCCTGCACTGCACTTTCTCAATAATCATAACACTAGATTCAGTATTCTGTTATTGCTTTTCCCTTTGTATTGCTTTAATGTAGTAATGATCTGTATGGATGGCATACAAAATTATATTTCAAATTTTCTCTTGGTGCACTTGAAAATGCACAGAACAACAAATTTCATGACACGAGTTTCATAATTTTATAATAAATCTGACTGATTAAGATTCCAATACTGGCTGCAAATTGAAGGTAAAAGCACTTCATGTTAAAATATCAATGATTTATCACAATTCATAGTCATGGAATGATAGCTCTGTGTCAGTTTAGTGAAAGTGTAATTTTGTTATCTTTCCCCACTGTCTCATTGATAGCTCCCTATTATTGTCTAGTTTCTTTGTTGCTGATTATGTTCACACAACCTATCAGATCAGAACAAAACACAAAAAAAATACATTGTTCTAGCCTCACATTTGCTTTGCAAATATTGAAAAACTACTTTTTGCTCTTGACATTTCTGCACTGGAAACATTTTTCTTCATTGAAATCCTTTGTGACACAAGTGTCTCTAATAAATCTTCTATTACTGTGAGGAGATTGGTCAAGATTATTCATGTAATTGATGCTCCTTATAATGTCTTCATAATATACTGACACACAGAGAATATATATCCAGAAAGTCAGAGATCCAGGAAGATTCATTAAGACAGCCTTTTACTATTTATGTGTTGAAACTAAGCTGTTGCTGTATGAACATCTATTTAAACAATTGTGCTAAATGTAGTTTTGAGCATTATAGAATTGTATCAATAACTACTGTATTTTATAAATACAATCTCTGAATCTATTTGTCTTTGACAAGGTCAGCATATATTCCCCATATACAAGGCCTATAAAAAGTATTCACCCCTCTTGGAAGTCTTCATGTTTTATTGTTTTACAGCATTGAATCACAATGGATTTAATTTGTTTTTTTTATATATAGTGATCAACAGAAAAAGGCTCTTTCGTGTCAAAGTGAAAATAGATCTCCACAAAGTGACCTAAATTAATTACAAATATAAAACACAAAATAATTGATTGTATAAGAATTCGTGCCCCCCCCCTTAAATATGACATCCCAAATCATCATTGGTGCAGCCAGTTGGTTTTAGAAGTCACATAATCAGTTAAATGGAGATCTGTTTTTAGAGACCTGTGTGCAGTCAAGATATTTCAATTGATTGTAGTAAAAATACACCTGTATCTGGAAGGTCCAACTGGTGAGTCCGTATCCTGGCAAGAACTACATCATGAAGACAAAAGAACACTCCAAGCAACTCTGCAAAAAGGTTATTGAAAAGCACAAGTCAGGAGATGAATACAAGAAAATTTCGAAGTCACTGAATATCCCTTGGAATACAGTTAAGTCAATCCTCAAAATATGGAAAGAATATGGCACAGCTGTAAATCTGCCTAGTGCAAGCTATCCTCAGAAACTGAAATTGAGCATTTTGGCCATCAGACTAAATACTATGTCTGATATAAGCCAAACACTGTACATCATCAAAAACATACCACCCCTACCGTGAAACATGGTGGTGGCTGCATCATGTTGTGGGAATTGTTCTGTTATTTCTGTTTAAATGTACCATGGGTTAACAGTAAAGAATCATACTCTGGAAGAATTAGAGAACTTTTATTTACAGTAATAAACAAACACGTCTTAACCCAGCCACGTGCTGGAATATTTTGGCCATCCCGCGCACGCTCAGTGCTCTGTCCAGTCATGTACTGACACATCATTGCACGTGATGTCACTGCATCTTCTTTTCCTTAAAAGAAAAACAATTAACGTTAATCAAAGCGTTAATACATAATTCAACAGGTCTCTATCAGTCTCTCTGTGGGTTTACAAACACAAGTAGACCTTCTAAGTGGTACACACAGATCTTGTGTTTCCTTGTTATTATTTACATGTTTTGTCTCGTCTGCATCAGTTAACTGAATCTCTGAAGTTGGCTGTTTCTTGAGGTCTTTGTGATTTCTTCTTACCCCTGCTCCCTCCTCTGTTTGGACCATGTATGACCTGGATTGTACTTCTTCAAGTACTGTAGTTTTCTGTGTCCATGTGTTCATTTTGTCTTGTATCCTCAGTTCATCTCCCTGATACAGTTCAGGTAATGGATGAGAACGTCTATCAAAGTAGATTTTCTGCTTTGTTTTGTATTCATCTTTCCATCTTTTCACTTGTTCACCTTCCTCTGCTCTCAGAAGGCTCTCATCCATTGGCAGATTAGATCTCAATCGACGCCCCATCAAGAGCTGAGCAGGCGAAAATCCATATTCAAGTGGAGTACTGTGGTAGGCTAACTAGGCTTTATAAAAATCACTTCCACTATCTTTTGCTTTGTGCATCAGTTTCTTGACAATTCCTACTGATTTCTCAACTAATTTATTAGACTGAGGGAAAAATGGACTAGATGTTGTATGAACAAAGCCCCATTCACGAGCAAGATGTTTCAAGCATTCACTACTGAATTGTGGACCATTGTCTGTGAAAACTTCATCAGGTACACCATGTCTTGAAAAAAACAATTTCATGCACGTAATTACATTTTCTGCAATTATTCTGCCTAGACAACACACTTCAAGATACAATGAGTAATCTGTTATTAATAGTGGGGAGGAGAAGATGGCGACTTAATGCAGCGCGCGTGGCTGCTCCAAAATGATATCGTATTTGTTAAGTAGGTACCGTGCACAATCCTGATTTGATGGAGACAGACGTGATAAGCACAGAGGAGCATCTGGAGAAGCTTCTGAAATGCCTGCTTCGCTGCCTTGCTACTGTGTGAGATCAAGAATCTCAGGAGGGGAAGGCCCCAAATCCTCGGCTTTGCCTATTGCCTGTTGCCGGGGCTGGCGTCGAAGCACTCGGCAGAGATGGTGCTCGGTGTCGGAGGGCTGGTGGGAGGCTCGAAGTTTTTGGACGGGCTCAAGAGTCAGCTGTGGTCAGGTGCTTCAAGGGTGCTGCATCGGCAAGGTTGCGGCACTGGAGTTTCATGGCAGGAAGAGAGTTTCTCTTCCTTCTACCGTCTGCGTGAGATGATAGGACTTTCGAGAGACTTTGGGAGTTTTTTTTACCGTGCCCATGGTCTGTTCTTTATCGAATTACAGTATTGCTTTGCACTGTTGTAAATATATGTTATAATTATGTGGTTTTTGTCAGTTTTTTAAGTCTTGGTTTGTCTTATGTTTCTGTGATATCATTCTGGAGGAACATTGTATCATTTCTTAATGCATGCATTACTGAATAACAATAAAAGAGGACTGCGTGTCCTCATGAACAAGTCTAATCTAATCTAATAGATTGTCTTTGTTGTTAATTATAAAGAGATCAATGCCTACCTTCTGATAAGGTCTCTGAGGATTCGGGTGTGGATGCAGTGGCTCCTTAACGTTGCTAGGTTGGTAGTTAAGGCATATTTGACAAGAAGACACCAATCCTGCAATCTCTTGATTCATCCTGGGCCAAAACGTCACTTCCCATGCCCTTCTTTTACATTTTTCAATGCCTAGATGGCCTTCATGATTTTATCAAGCATTTCTTTATGGAGACTTTTAGGTATAACAATTCTACTACCTTTGTACAATATCCCATCCACAACAGACAGTTCCAATCTGTGGTTTCAGTAATCTTGTACTATTGAGGTACAGTCATGCCTATTATCTGGCCATCCATCCACCACCACTTGTATTACCTGATTGAGAATTTTGTCCTTCTCTATCTCAAGACGCAGCTGTTCCAGCTTTTTGGGAGCAACAGGTACAGTTTCTATGACCATATCAATGAATACCTGAACATCAATAACATTCTTGTGACTGTCTTTTGTTGTTGGATCCACAGCTCTGGAAAGTGTGTCAGCTGTGTACATGAATTTTCCAGGTGTGTATGACACATTCAATGCATATCTTTGCAATCTGATCATCATGCGCTGAATTCGCAAAGGACAGTCGCTTAAAGGTTTGTTAAACAATGCAATTAAGCAATACAACATCAATAGATTGCCCTGACACAAACTGATGAAATTTCTCACAAGCAAACATAATGCTGAGCAATTCTTTTTCAATTTGGGCATACCTTGTTTCTGGATCAGATAATTAACGAGATGCATATGCCACTGGTAGCTATTACTCCAAAAACATGATCAGGAAATAACCTTCTCCTGTAGATGGTTCCAGCTCCATTCATTTCTCTTTTCTGTTAGCTGCCTCAATGGAGAAAGCTGTTCCGAGAGATTGGGTATAAATATTCCCATATAGTTAACCATTACCGTAAACCCCTGAAAATTCTTTTTACATTGCGGTCTTGGCATGTTCTCAATAGCAGAAACCTTCAATGGATCAGGATGCACACTCCCTTTGCTGATGATATCACCCACAATTGTAAGTTCAGTCACTCCTAGCTGACATTTGTCTTTATTCAACTTCAGGTTAGTCTTGCGTGTTGCCTCAAAGACTTGTCTGAGCCTGGTGTTTAGTCGATCCTCAGATAATAATATCATCCATGGATGTATCTATGCCCCTCAATGTGCTCATATAACATGTGAATAGTTTTATGGTACACTTCAGGAGCTGATGCAATTCCAAAAGGGAGCCTAAGAAAACAGTATCTGGCAAAAGCAGTGTTAAACGTACACAATTTTGAACTCGGTTCATCTAATTTGAGTTGCCAGAATCCGGAGGATACATCTAATTTACTAAAATACTTTGCATTAGCAAACTGCGACATAATTTCTTCATGAACAGGCAATTTGAAATGCTCTCTTTTAATGGCACAATTCCAGTCTCTTGGATCTAAACAAATCCTGAGTTTTCCGTTTTTCTTATCAACAACGACAAGCGAATTGACCCATTCAGTTGATTCATCAATTTTTTTTTAATGACTCCTAGCCTTTCCATTCTGTCTAGCTCTGTTTACAGTTGATGATGTAATGCAAAAGGTACTTTTCTGCATGGATTTATTACGGGTTGCACTGTGCTGTCAATTTTAATCGGATGCTCTCCTGGAAGACGACCAAACCCTTTAAACAAGTCTTTATACTCTTTCATCGAGTCACTGTATTCTGACCCTGTGTCACTATCCAAGACTAAAATTCTTTTCACCAAATTAAGTCTTTCACAGGCAGATAAACCCAGAATTGACTACGTTTTTTGGCACAACCACAAATGAAAGTGTATGTGCAATATTTCTGTGTGATACCTTTGCTACACATGTTCCTTTAACTGGAGTGTCTGCACCTGAACACCCAGTCACTTTTATATTTATCTGATGTAACTTCGGTCTTGGTTTTAAAGCATTAAACTCAGATTCTGCAAGAACATTTATTTGCACTCCAGTATCAAGTTTAAACAGAATATTTTTTTGATTCACTTGCAATGGAATAGTCCAGTCATTCTTACTTTGCTTATTTTCACAAAGCACATCTATTAAAATTCCTCATGTTCATCCTCAAGCACAGCATTTACTTGTTTCATTTTATTTTCCTTCAACAGCGTGAAAAATGATTAATCTTACCACAGCCATCGTAAATTTTGCCATATGCGGGACACTGATTTGGACAATATTCCCGCGCACAGCGATCACATGACCTTTTTCTTTCCAATGCCGTCTTGCTGTCTGTCGGTTTTGTGGACATATTATTAGATTTCTTGATGTATTCATGCATTTTTATAGCGTTGCAGTTTTCAACAAAAAGTTCTTCAGCCTGCAACGTCATGGTCTCAGAAGCTTTGGAAAGCACCAAAACTTTCTCAAAATTTAAATCTTGCTCAACAGCCTTTCTCTCAGAGCATTATCTCGAATGCCACAAACAAGTCTATCTTTAATGAGAGAGTCTGTGAGCGATCTAAACTCACACGTTCTACTACGCTTTATTAACTCAGTAACATACTGATCAATTGTTTCAGCAGCTCCTGCGCACGTGAAGAATTTACATCGCTCATACGTTCAATTACACTTAGGTATACAAAATACTTCAAATCTATCCATTATTGACTTTAAATTGAAATAATCTCCATCTGCAAAGACAAAATGATTATATACCTCTACTGTGTCATTCCCGATTACATGGAGCAAAAACGCAGCTTTGTTTTTTTCCAATTTTTCTTCATAAACGATAGCCGATATGTACAGTTCAAACTGTTGCTTGAATATCCTCCAATCCTCAGCTACACTGCCAGTCAGCAGAAGTTTTGGTGGGGATTGAAAACTTTCCATTTTACTGTTTACAATTCGAACTTTTTTCTTCTCTTTTTTCGATTATCTTCGATTCTCAATTCTCCCGTATTATTCTTCTAGAACCACTTCTGACACCACGTTTTGTTACTTCTGTTTAAATGTACTGTGGGTTAACAATAAAGAATCATATTCTGGAAGAATTAGATAACTTTTATTTACAGTAATAAAAAAACATCTCTTAACCCAGCCACGTGCTTGAACATTCTGACAATCCTGCGCATGCTCAGTCCTCTGTCCAATCATGTACTGGCACATCATTGCATGTGATATCACCACAGGAATACTTCACTGCAGCAGGCCCTAGAAGGCCTGTGAATGTAGAGGGTAAATGAATGCAGCAAAATACAGGGAAGTCCTTCAGGAAAACATGATGCAGTCTACAGGAGAACTGTGACTTGGGAGTAGATTTGATTTCCAGCAAGGCAATGACCCAAGCATAAAGCCAAAGTTACACAGGAATGGCTTAACAACAACAAAGTTAATATCCTGGAGAGGCCAAGTCAGAGTCCAGACCGCAATCTAATTAAAAACTTGTGACTGGACTTGAACAGGGCTGTTCGTTCATGATCCCTGTGCAATCTGACAGAACTTGAGCAGTTTTGTAAGGAAGAATGAGGAAGAATTGCAGTGTTTAGATGTGAAAACCTGATAGAGACCTATCCACATAGACTCAAGGCTGGAATTGCTGGCAAAGGTGCATCTACCAAGTACTGACTTGAAGGATGTGAATACTTATGCAATCAATTAGTCTTTTTTTTATATTTGTAATTATCTTAGATCTCTTTGTAGAGATTTGTTTTCACTTTGACATGAAAGAGCCTTTTTCTGTTGATCACTGTCAAAAAACCCAAATTAAATCCACTGTGATTCAATATTGTGAAACAATAAAACATGAAATTTTCCGAGAGGGTGAATACTTTTCTTGGCACTGTATACGTACTATTCTTAATGTAGTAAAAATCCCATAGAAATGAAACAAGCAAAACTTGGTGCTAGGTTGCATAGGTGAACATTAAGCAGTTTTTAAGCAATGAAAATTTTGGCCACACAAGTGACTGCAGCTGCTGGAATCTGGAGCAAAAACTAATTAGAGGAAATCAGTTGGTGAGGCACCATCCGTGGAGCCAAAGGCATAGCCAATGATTTAGGTTGAGACCCAATGCATATTTTTGACCCAAAACCTCAATCATCCGTTTGCCTCCTTCTCTTTATTCATAGAAAGAGAAATCTACAGAACTTTACAGGCCCTTCGGCCCATAATGTTGTGCTGACCATGTAACCTACTCTTGAAACTACCTAGAATTTCCTTACCACATAGCCCTCTATTTTTCTAAGCCTCGTATGCCTATCTAAGAGGCTATTAAAAGGCTCTATTGTATTCACTTCTACCACCGTCACTGGCAGTGCATTCCACGCACCCACCACTCTGTGTGAAAAACTTACCATTGACATTCCCCTTGTACCTACTTCCAAGCACCTTAAAACTATATCCCCTCCAGTTAGCCATTTCTGACCTGGGAAAAAGCCTCTGGCTATCTACGTGATCAATGTCTCTCATCATCTTATACACCTCTATCAGGTCACCTCTTATCCTCTGTCACTCCAAGCAGAAAAGGCCAAGTTCACTCAACCTTTTCTCATAATGCATGCTCTCCAATCCAGGCAACATCCTTGTAAATCTCCTATGCACTCTCTCTTTAGTATCTACATCCTTTCTGTAGTGAGGTGACCAGAACTGAACACAGTGCTCCAAGTGGGGTCTAACTAAGGTCTTAAGTAGCTGTAATATTACCCTCCAGCTCTTGAACTCAGTCTCATGGTTAATGAAAGGCAACACACTATACATCTTTTTAACATTGTCAATCTGCACAGCAGCTTTGATTGTCCAAGCAACACACATCAAAGTTGCTGGTGAAAGCAGCAGGCCAGGCAGCATCTCTAGGAAGAGATACAGTCGACGTTTCAGGCCGAGACACCTCGTCAGGACGCTTTGAATGTCCTATGGACACGGACCCCAAGATCTTGCCGATCCATCACACTGCCAAGAGTGTTACCACGAATAAGTAACAAGAGCCCACGAAGCTCTCCTTTTATACTTTGGACCTTTGGAAATGATCTTATAACAAATGTTAAAAGTTGAAAAAGGATGTTTGTGTTTCAGTTCTTAATCAAATTCTTGCTGCAGAATTGTTTAACGGGGTTGTAACAAAATGTTCAGGTATTTGCACATATCGGAAATTACAGTATGATTTTACAATACATGATACATATACTGTAATGAACACCAATTACTTATTTAGGAAGAATGAAATCAGCTTTTTATAAACTTCCTATTTTTAGCAAATTTTAAGAAAATTCTGGAAAGTCCGGACATGTTTGTGAGCACAAACTCTATAGGCAAGTCCCTCAGCTCAAAAGCTCCTAAAGGCAGAAGTAGCTGTCTGTGCACTATTGTCTTAAAAAGAGCTGTTCAATGTTTTATACTTCTTGTCTAATTCAAAAACTTTGGCAATTATTCTGAATAAGAACATAATAGCTGTTTCTTGATAATGTGAAAGTTTAATTATCTGATTCATACTGGAAGGCATAAGCATGCATCAGAATCCTAGGAGATAGAAAAAGAAAAGGGATGGGTTGCTGGTGGAAGAGTAGTTTGACAATGTATTGCTCATATAGCCTAGAAGAATGTAAATATCCAATTACTTCAATACTGAATCATGAAGCAATGCACACCTAAAAATCTTTTATAGTTTTTATGTCATTCAAATGGGAAAAAGCAATGTTGGACTGAATAGCGTTTTCAATTTCAAATTAGATGAAAATTCATGACTGATGTTAATATTACAATAAGTTACACAAAAATAATATATGGCTGGTTTCTAAATGTAAAAGATACTGGTCAATGAAGAAAATCAAAATTTTATTTTCAATTGTTCAGTTTCTAAGACTCATCTCTTGATTTAGTACACTGAGCTAATCAAATCAAGTTAAACGTTATTTGTTAATGCTTTTCTCTGTAGATATCTTTAGAAAATCATAATTTTCAAGAGTCTTCCTATAGTTAATCTTTTGTAGATGCTAGAAAATCAGCTTGTACATTGATGCCTTTGCAGACTATTCCTTTCCGTAACATGTACAAATGATAAGTGATAGCTGAATAGTGATAGAGCACCACATTGTCCTCAAAGACAGATGCACACAAAGAGCTCAGCATTCCTATGCAATGCTTTTCATCTTTCTCAACAATGATTACTGTGGGGCATCAGTCCTGCACCATGTGATCACAGGAGTGTGACAACAGTGGTTTCATCGAACAGAATGAACAGCAAATTTACATTGAAGAATGCTCAGATCCAGCAAATGATAGTCATAGATTAATACAGCATGAAAAAGCCCCATCAGCCCAACTAGTGCACGGCAACCAGCTAGCCCCATTTACCTGCATTAGGCCCATAAACCTCTATACCCTTTCTAACCATGAACCCCTCTCTACAAGGGGTGATTGATAAGTTCGTGGCCTAAGGTAGAAGGAGTCAATATTAGAAAACCTAGCACATTTATTTTTCAACATAGTCCCCTCCTACATTTACACACTTAGTCCAGCGGTCGTGGAGCATACGGATCCCCTCTTTGTAGAAGTCGGCGTCTTGGACCTCCAGAGGTAGTCCACTGCAGGGGTGATTGATAAGTTTGTGGCCTAAGGTAGACGATGAGTTATACAGCTCTCGTTACATGCACATGCAGTTCAACTCTTTGAGTGATTATGCAGAAAGGTTGAAGTTAATAACTCATCTCCTTCTACCTTAGGTCACGAACATCAATATTTCAAAATTATTGAAGATAACAATAACAATAAATAAATCAGAATTCAATGTGCAGTCCACATTGCCTTTAAGAAGATATTAGCTATTTCCTGAAACTGTTACAGAATGTGTCGTAGAACCACTTTCAATGTGATTAAATATGAAGTTGCATGATCTTGATAGGACAACAATTGGGGATATTTCTGTAAGTCAGGAGGATGTGTTGTTGGAGGGAAGCTTTGTAAGTGGGAGGGTTTTCTTTGCCTTTGCTGTCCTTTCTTTCTGATGGTAAGGTTCACAGTTTAGCAGCAGAGATTTTTATTGGTGAAGCATATTGTAGCTGAGATGGGTAGTTGAGGTAATGAAAATATTATTTGGATCCAAGGCATTTGTTTTTGGTCATTTTGGGGGTTCTTGAGTGTTTTCAGAAGTGCACATCCAGACAAGTATAAAATATTCCTTGAAGATGGTCCTCTTCTATCTGCTTGATCATATTTTATGCAATTTCATGAGCTGTGTTCTGTTCCATTGGGATGTACTTGGCTGAAAAATGGAAACTATATATGTTGTATAAATTATATATGTGGCATAAAAATAATGAGGTATCCACACTGAATGGCTCCCTGGCCAATAAGATATATTTACTGCATGCAAGGGAAAGTCCTAATAGGCAATTACAACACACTGCCAGTAGAAACACCACCCCCAACAGAGAGAAAAATACAAGTGAGGAACAGTACTTGTGTGGTCTATTTTATCTCTAAATATACGATCACTAACTCTATTCTGTTAATGGTTTTGATGCAAGACAAAATAAATAAACTTATGCAAAAATTCCTAGCAGTGTTATACTACAACATTCCCAGAATCCCAGTGCTTCGTTCTTCATTAATTTCTTCAGTACACTCTTTCTTGACTTCCATGAGAAGATCTTTCCATTCAATCCCTTTTGCAATAAAAACTTTCATCTGGTGCATGTATGACAATCAAGAAGTGTTGTTTAATTAATCACAAACTATCCGAAGAATATGTCAAGTCAGGCAGCATCTATGGAGGGAAATAATCCATCGATGTTTTGGGCTGAGGCCCTTCATCGGGACTCTTGTTTAGTTAAGAGTTATATCAACCAGTATTATATTGCAGAAAAAAACAGTGCCTAAAGAGATATAAAATGTATTTACATAGAAAATAGGTGCAGGAGTAGGCCATTCGGCCCTTCGAGCCTGCACCGCCATTCAGTATGATCATGGCTGATCATCCAACTCAGAACCCTGCACCAGCCTTCCCTCCATACCCCCTGATCTCTTTAGCCACAAGGGCCATATCTAACTCCCTCTTAAATATAGCCAATGAATTGGCCTCAACTGTTTCTTGTAGCAGAGAATTCCACAGATTCACCACTATGTGAAGAAGTTTTTCCTAATCTCGGTCCTAAAAGGCTTCCCCTTTATCCTCAAACTGTGACCCCTCGTTCTGGACTTCCCCAACATCGGGAACAATCTTCCTGCATCTAGCCTGTCCAATCCTTTTAGGATTTTATACATTTCAATCAGATCCCCCCTCAATCTTCTAAATTCCAACGAGTATAAACCTAGTTCATCCAGTCTTTCATCATATGAAAGTCCTGCCATCCCAGGAATCAATCTGGTGAACCTTCTTTGTACTCCCTCTATGGCAAGGATGTCTTTCCTCAGATTAGGGGACCAAAACTGCACACAATACTCCAGGTGTGGTCTCACCAAGGCCTTGTACAACTGCAGTAGTACCTCCCTGCTCCTGTACTCAAATCCTCTTGCTATAAATGCCAACATACCTCCACCTTTTTCACCGCCTGCTGTACCTGCATGCCCACTTTCAATGACTGGTGTATAATGACACCCAGGTCTCGTTGCACCTCCCCTTTTCCTAATCGGCCACTATTCAGATAATAATCTGTTTTCTTGTTTTTGCCACCAAAGTGGATAACTCCACACTTATCCACATTAAATTGCATCTGCCATGAATTTGCCCACTCACCTAACCTATCCAAGCAACCCTGCATCCTCTTAGCATCCTCCTCACAGCTAACACTGCCGCCCAGCTTCGTGTCATCCGCAAATTTGGAGATGCTGCATTTAATTCCCTCATCCAAGCCATTAATATATATTGTAAACAACTGGGGTCCCAGCACTGAGCCTTGCAGTACCCCACTAGTCACTGCCTGCCATTCTGAAAAGGTCCCGTTTATTCCCACTCTTTGCTTCCTGTCTGCCAACCAACTCTCTATCCACATCAATACCTTACCCCCAATACCGTGTGCTTTAAGTTTGCACACTAATCTCCTGTGTGGGACCTTGTCAAAAGCCTTTTGAAAATCCAAATATACCACATCCACTGGTTCTCCCCTATCCACTCTACTAGTTACATCCTCAAAAAATTCTATGAGATTCATCAGACATGATTTTCCTTTCACAAATCCATGCTGACTTTGTCCGATGATATCACCGCTTTCCAAATGTGCTGTTATCGCATCTTTGATAACTGACTCTAGCAGTTTCCCCACCACCAATGTTAGGCTAACCGGTCTATAATTCCCTGGTTTCTCTCTCCCTTTTTTAAAAAGTGGGGTTACATTAGCCACCCTCCAATCCTCAGGAACTAGTCCAGAATCTAAAGAGTTTTGAAAAATTATCACTAATGCATCCACTATTTCTTGGGCTACTTCCTTAAGCACTCTGGGATGCAGAGCATCTGGCCCTGGGGATTTATCCGCCTTTAATCCTTTCAATTTACCTAACACCACTTCCCTACTAACATGTATTTCCCTCAGTTCCTCCATCTCACTGGACCCTCTGTCCCCTACTATTTCTGGAAGATTATTTATGTCCTCCTTAGTGAAGACAGAACCAAAGTAATTATTCAATTGGTCTGCCATGTCCTTGCTCCCCATAATCAATTCACCTGTTTCTGTCTGTAGGGGACCTACATTTGTCTTAACCAATCTTTTTCTTTTCACATATCTATAAAAGCTTTTACAGTCAGTTTTTATGTTCCCTGCCAGTTTTCTCTCATAATCTTTTTTCCCCTTTCTAATTAAGCCCTTTGTCCTCCTCTGCTGAACTCCGAATTTCTCCCAGTCCTCAGGTGAGCCACTTTTTCTGGCTAATTTGTATGCTTCTTCTTTGG
Organism: Mobula birostris; assembly: GCF_030028105.1. NCBI lineage: Eukaryota > Metazoa > Chordata > Chondrichthyes > Myliobatiformes > Myliobatidae > Mobula > Mobula birostris. Next base: position 43,461,932 of record NC_092374.1, on the reverse strand, counting down.
AATTGATACTATCCCTAATTTCCCTTGTCAGCCATAGGTGCACTACCTTCCTTGATTTATTCTTTTGCCAAACTGGGATGAACAATTGTTGTAGTAAGTAGTATGATTACTCAAGTCGAGTATGATGTTCTCCTAAGGGGCTGTCATCCAGGATGATAGGATGGATTCTCTTAATGGAGAACACCTATGTTTAACATAGGGAGGTTGATGGACGCTCAGTCACCACACGGTCCTTCACAGATCGAGGTCAGAATCCAGTAGCATGGAATGCAACATGACTGAGGATGCTTCCTCCACCTTCACTGTCATTGTGATGTGTCAGCTCTACTGTTGAGATTTTGGTTGGATCGATCTTTGTCTGAAATTTCCACCTGGACCTTACTGCCATGGGTAATCTTACCTGGAGCTAAGAGCCAAATGGCTAAATTCCAGATGGCACAGTTCTTGGGATCTCAGAATCTCACAGTCCTCTCCACCACAGAAAGGTAATGATCCTTGGAGATGGAACGCATGTATTGTATGTGGTTCTATGGGTGTAATATATTAGCATGTGGAAAGTAAACTAAATAGTAGTGCCAATATACAAGGGGTGATTGATAAGTTTGTGGCCTAAGGTAGAAGGAGTCACTTTTAGAAAACCTAGCACATATATTTTTCCTACATTTACACACTTAGTCCAGCGGACGTGGAGCATATGGATCCCTTCTTTGTAGAAGTCGATGTCTTGGACCTCCAGAAGTGGTCCACAGCAGGGGTGATTAATAAGTTTGTGGCCTAAGGTAGAAGGAGATGAGTTATTAACTTCAAACTTTCTGCATAATCACTCAAAGTGTTGAACTGCATGTGCATGTAACAAGAGCTGTATAACTCATCTCCTTCTACCCAAGGCCACGAACTTATCAATCACCCCATACTCTGGGCCACCTGGAGGTCCAAGCATGCATGTGTAGTTCAGCTCTGTGAAAGCTCTGCAGAAAGTTTGAAGTTAATAACTCATCTCCTTCTACCTTACGCCACAAACTTATCAATCACCCTTGCTGTGGACCACCTCTACAAAGAAGGGTTCTGTATGCTCCACAACGGCTGGACTAAGTGTGTACATGTAGGAGGGGACTATGTTGAAAAATAAGTGTGCTAGTTTTTCTAATATTGACTCTTTCTACCTTAGGCCACGAACCTGTCAATCACCCCTCGTAAACATCTACCCGCAGTGTCAGTAACCACACTCAGTAAATGTGCCAGGGGGAGTGATTTTCAGATGCCAGCTGGCTTAGATATGGAACCCCAGATACTGATGGACAGTGAATGGTGTCAATGACAGTACCAGGTACCAGAGGTTCTCGAGTACCAGATAATTAGGTTGTCACTGTACAACTTTCCTATCTCCATCACCTTGGAAATGACAGAGAGCAGACATCTCCTATAGTCCTACGTCTTTTTTTTTTGAAAGTATAAAATATTGCTGAAGCTTGGGCAAAGGGGCTTGTTTTTAGCCACGCTCCAGTTTCCAAACACAACAGCTAACCCTTCTAAAGTTCAAATCGTTGTTTTTGGAATAAGCTAAACTTCCAACCAATTTCTTTGTTTAGCTTCTGGTAGTAAATAAGAGCCAGTCTTCAGTTCTTAATGTAAACTGCAAGCAATAATCAGTTTGAAAAAAAAATAGCTTTCAAACAGTACTGTCTATAAAATATAGACCTGCTGGTCCTTAGCACAAAGCTTATTGCTTAACAAGTACAGTATAGGACAATGGGTTATTTAATTTGGCTTGTTTCAAACAGACAATGTTGGCTGAGTTGTTTAATTCAAAGAAGATGATATGGATAATATCATTTAGCATATCAATAGCTGATCAATTAATAAATTGGAATCATTGTGTATCAATTGTGGGTAGCTGGGAGCTCTCTCTCCAGAAGATCATTTTTGTCAAAAGGTAGATGAAAGAATGTTACGTGTGTGAATCTCACCCAAGTGGCAAAGAAGTAGTATAAATGAAGAGAAGATCTGTCCTACAGGAATGGCTAAGGAACATCAAGGAGCATGACAGGAACATGGGCTAAAATAGAATCCATTCTTCTGCCTTCGATTTCTGTGATGGATGTTTGGTTTGTCTGTGGCTCATGAATTCAGTATGTCTTTTTATCTCATAGGAAATGTACTTACGTTTTGGAAGTCCTTAGTGTTTTAGAAATGCTTTGTAATTTGAAAGTATTTCATCAGATAGAATACCTCTGTCAGTCTTAAATGTGCTATAAGAATGTTCTTTAAATTTAAGTGCTTATTACTGAAAATAAATAAACTGTATTTAAACTATTTTGTCAGCTGGAAGTACTTTCTCCTTGGCAAGGAGGGAGGACCACCACTCAAATAGTGGGTATTGGCAGCTAAACTCGCTGTAGAGAATAAACAGGGAAGTGAACGAACTTTTGAAGATTGGGTAGTTACTGTAAAATCTCCCTTTAGTGAGTGCACTTGTGACTATTTATATCAGATAGGGCTTAAGGTCTTCACGTGAGTTCAGAACTTTGTAGTAAGCAAACACAATACCAAAGCAGGAAATGAAACAGAAAATTGCAATATTCAGCATGTCAGGAAGCTTCTATGGGGAGAATAGGTTGTTACAGGTGATTGTTCAAATAACTTTTAAAAAGAGTAAAAATAATTTATTTAATGTGCTTATCATTTTATGTTGAGAAAAAAGGGGTACAGTATTACTTTAAAAACATGCAATTGTGTTTAGTTGAAAATTCTGAGAATTAGTGTGCAAGTATTATTTTATAATATTGAGCACTGAATCTGCCATTGACTTGTAAGGGCTTGCATGCAATCTTCAGCATCTAGAATGTCTGAGGGAGGGGCAGTACATGCCGTTCTTATTCACCATAAAATGACTGATGCATGAGCATTACAGAGTCTATGTTTCATTTCTCTTCCTTTTTCAGGGATACTACAAGATTTTGGAGGCACTGCTGGGATGGGTGTGCAGATGGACCATCTCCTTTCCAGATTGAGTTCATCCAAGTTCCACCCAGCCTATTTTAATTGCCTGGAGCAGCAGCAGAGTGAGGTAGTTGATTGAGGTGAAGGTGAGGCTGAGATCTGATGGAGCAGCGCACTCACTGGAGAAACAGTGAATGCTAGAGGGACAGAATCTAGTCAGCAGCAGATAATCTTACAGTCAACACAATAACTCGCACTACGGCTAACAGCAAAAGAGAATGGATCTGCTTAGGAATCTCCAAGAAGAAATTGGTGAGAAAGTGTGTAAATTACCTAAAGACAATCTGGTAGACCTCGGTAGCCTCCTTCAGCTCCTAGCAGAGGATATTGCTGAGAAAACAAGATTGTGTTTCGTATCCCTAATAAGTGACCATCTGGAAAGAGAGGAGCTGGGAAATCTGGAAGACAGTGGCATGTCTGAACTTCTGCAGGTTAGAGACAAGTCAATTGAGTTAGTGGTTGTTACATCTGCTGTGGCTGATGAAACAAAATAAGAAAACAGGAAGAATACAGTAACCACAGTTCAATACAAAGGTCAAATCCAGCGATCCGTAGCCATTAGTTTAGGGGAAAGTTGTCCCACTAGCATAGCACAAAGACTTGAAAATTTCTGGTCAGGTTGGTGAGCCCAGTTAGAAAGACAAGTTCTCATTTTCTAGCCTTGTTCACCAGATAGAAAGCGCCCTAAATAGAGGCTATCCAGAGGAGGAGATACTGTAATCAATGCAGTGATCAGAGCAATTATGCCTGGATGCAGTTATCTTGAGGGTGAATCAAACTTGATCCTTCACTCACATTATCAAGAAAAAGGGGCAACTGAACTGTATAAGCAGCTGTCAGCAGAAACCCAATGAAGTACAGAGATGCCGCAAAGTTTCTCAATATGTGTTCTTAACCTGAGGCAGAAAGTACTGTTTGCCTCACAGGAAGGGGAGCCTGGTCTGAAATATGATCCATCCCTGGGGCAGTTTTTACAGACTGTACTCACTGGTTTAGAAAGTGATTGTATTCAAAATGACCTTTTAGATCCCAAAACCGCAGATGAGATGCTATTAGAGAAATTAAACATTGCATGTGTAAATGAAGTGGAGAAAAAGAATAAATGGAAGTCAGCTGGGTCAGCCCACACTGCCACTGTCAACTCTGCACAGTTGAGGAACACCCTAGTATAAATGTCAGATGGAAAGATTTCAGATAGACTTAGTGAAGACATTGCCCAGGTCAAGGAGCAACTTCAACAGCCCATACCTGTGTAACCACAATGCTTTTCAGTTTCAAATAGAAAAGAAAAGATGAGAGCAACACCTTCTCAGCCACAGGATCCAGCACAGAGTTACCAGCAACTACCAGAGTGGGGTACAAAGAGGCCTGAGCACAAAACATTTTCAGGTGTGAAGTCCAGAGAGGGCCAAGCATTGAACAAAAGTAGCGGTGGAAAAAGCAAAATCAGGTAATTGAACCAGCTCTGCCCCTATCATACACAGCCCCACAACAACATTTCCCTCACCCCCCCATTACAGCAGTATGCAACAGTATCATATGCATTGCTGTCTGAAGCTCAGCAACCATGCCAAGTAACTCCACAGAATTATTCATTTTTACCACAGCAGCATGGACTTGCACAATAGTATCTAGTCCCAATATGTCCATATCCTGGTTTGTGTTCACTATGAACAAAAAAGTGTTTGCACTGTCAGAGAGAGGGAGTGAGGAACTTTGCACCCACTGTTACAACTGTGGCAGCAGCAAGCACTACTTAGCCGTATGTAAAGCATCAAGGAATAAGACAGCCATCCACCAGTGTTTTAGTTGCACAGTGTCAAGTCAATCAACATTCATCTGTAACTTCACTGGTGGGCAGATAATGCCTTGCAGAATGGTATTTACAGGGACATCGAAGTAAAGCGATTATAGGACACAGGCTCCCAAGTGTGCATCATAAGCAAGCAGTGGAAAACTAGGCACTTACCTGGAGTTAAACTGAGGGATGTATCGAAGGCAGTAGAGACACCTGAGGCATTAAAACTGGTGGAAGCCAATGGTGCAAGCATGGGTTGAGATCACTTTCAAATTAGTTTCAACTGGTGCAAAAAAATTGTTCAGACCTGTTCTGATTCTGAAAGGCAGACCTCTATCCCATCCCATCATCGAATGCACTGTGATTAACTGATTATAAAGGACAGTGGGACAAACAAAGACTTAAAGACAGAGAGGGAGGACCTTTGTACGAAACAATAAGAACTGCATTCCCTAGCTTTAAGAGAAACAAAATCAAGTCATTCATCAATCTGATTGGCATTGAAAATCCCGGTGAGTATCCAGTAAAGACAACAAAGGAGAGAGTTAACATACCAGAACATACAAGGAAAGTAGTGATTGAAAGTTTAACACTGGGAGGAGATGTTGGGACAACATTTACTTTTGAGGGGGAGTTGAAATCTGTTCAATTAAGTTATAAGTAATTGATCAAATTTTTTTTTAAAGAGTAAAAGAATTTATTTAATATGAATATCATTTCATGCTGAAAAAAGGGATATTACTATAAAAAACATGCAACTGTGTTTAGTTGAAATTCTGAGAATCTAAGTGCAAGATATTCTTTCATGGTATTGAGCACTGAATCTGCCACAGACATGTAAAGGCTTGGTTCAATCTTCAGCACACAATTAATTGCTCATACCTACCAGAATACCTGTGCAGAGGCAGTACACACCGTTCTCATTTACCATTGACCGGAAATGTTATCCCAGTCGCTCTTTCCAAAGATGCTGCCAGACTTGCTGTATATTTCCAGCATTTTCTAGTTTTATTCCAGAATTCCAGCAAGCGCAGCCTTTTGTTTTTCAGTCTTGTCCCTTTGTGTCTGTGGTGCTTGCTTGCATTCAGGGTAGTTGTCAATCATCAGGAATACAAGACTAAATATGTTCTTCATTTCTTCCAAGTTTTCTCCATGATCATTGCACACATTCTACAATGTCATTCTTACAGAGCCTTGGCCGACAGCCTGAACTATAACAGTGCGAATTCATCCTTCTTTGTTTTATTGACAGACTATCTTGAGTTTTGCAATGTTAGATGACAACAGTGCATCCAAGTGTGCCTATTGAATGGGTCAGCTCATCTGAGACAGGCATCAAATTTTGTCCCGTGTCTTGACCTAGTCCACTGCAAAACTAAACAGCACTGAGAAAATAATAAAGCATCTGCTGATTCACTGTGCTGCATCGAGTCATGCCGACTGATCTTTGCACTCAGTTAGTCTTTCAAACAAGAGTGAGCTCTTCAGCTGCTGTAACTTACTCGTTAGCACTTCCTGAACTGTGACTGGGTGACGGGAAAGTGCTACAAAGTGAGTGACATAATGAATTGACATTGGAGTTTATGCAGTAATAGTCCGTGGTTTTCCACATAGATAAATCTCTCAGAAAATGACAGGATCATTAGATCACAAACATGTCAAGGAGGTAGATTGTCTGAAAGAAGAATAGGGAGGTGACAAGGTGCTTTTATGTGGCACCTTTTACAACATCCTGAAGAAATACTTCGAGGCATTTGTGTTCAATGTTGCAAAAGAAGCATGTTCAAAATCACAAGTTGCTGCAATAATGATCAGTATCAACTTATACTGTCACAAAGCCACAGCAGTACTTGCCCGTCACCTTTGAAGTTTTTGTCATGAGGACCTAGAGAGAAATATCACTCAGACAGTAATCTTCTTTGAAATAATGATGTGCAATCTTTTATGTCTACCTTAGAAAACAGACAAGGTCTCAATGTGATGCTTCACCCAAAAGCTGACACTCCAACAATGCAGATCTGTGTCAATAATTTACATGGCTGTCAGCCTAGAATTCTAACTTCATATTTCTGATGTGGAACTTCAACCCCAAACGCTCTGACTCTAGAGGCCATTGTGCTCCTAACTTTATCATAGCTGATACTACAGGCAGTAATGTGTCTATGTTTAGAGTCGAAGTATTAAGCAAGACTGTCACATTGCCGAGGAGTTTTTGGGTTTGACCCACTATCTCTTGAAAATTTATGAAATTTATCCAAGTTTCAGAGTCTCTGTTCCAAACTTCAACTTACCTGAATTCGCAAAGGCATTCCCATGGGCTAATGGAGTGGAAGATGACAAAAGCACGATCCAAAAAAAGTTTTAAGAGTGTTTGCAAAGCAGCAGAGGAAAGTGATTTTGGCGGGGCGGGGGGGTGGGGTGGAATTCACAAGTAGTCCAGGCTAGCTAAAATCTCAGTGGCTAAATGATTGTGATTTCAGGAGGTTAGGGGATGAGGTGGTAGTCCTGGCTGAAGCTTGACAATCAAAGCACAATTATTATTATCAAAGTATGTATACCATATATAATCAGGAGATTTGTCACTTTGCAGGCAGCTACAAAACAAACACAATAGGATTCATGACAAACCCCACACCACAACGACAGTTATACATCCAATGTGTGAAAAGAAAGAACAAATCATGCAAATAATAAAAATTAGCAAACAAACAATCCACAGAAAATGAACTGCAGAGTCTCTAAAAGTAAGTCTACAGCATGTAGCCAGATCAGCACAGCAGCTGGTCCAGGAGCGCCATGGCTGGAGGTCACAGCTCTGGAGCCAGGTTTAGAGCTTAGGTGAGTCAAGCCTCTCAAAGTAGTGAGCTCAACACCAGTTCATCCTCCACCCTTAGTCTTTTTAATCTGGCTCGGCGCTTAAATTAGCCAACCTTCAGTCCATTATCAGCTCTCATGCCTGAGTCATGCTGCTTTACTCCAGCCCAGAGATGCAGTCAGGCCCCAAGTTTGCTGCTGCAGCTGTACCAGCATTCCTGACAGTCCAGTTCACAAAATATTTCACGGTGCCTCAAAAATGCCAATCACACTGATGGTACAAAAGCACGCCTCCCATTGCGAAGTTACAGGCTGCGGAGCGTAATGATCGTAAGCCCGAAAAGGTATATTTAGTAGACGTGTTAGTAGTTTTGTTTGCTGCTGCAGAGCATCGCTGTGTGTTACCAGCACCGTCTTTGTAGAAGATCAGAGAGAGGTGGTACAAAGGTTGGTTGTAAAATACTGTGGAAGTTAGTTTTCAGATGGGATTTGCTGATCTAATGAAATATTTAGGATAGCATTGAACATAGAAACTTACAGCACATTACAGGTCCTTTGACCCACAATGTTGTGCTGAGCATGTAAGCTGCTCTAGGGACTGCCTAGAATTTCCCTAGTGGGTAGCCCTCTATTTTTCTAAGCTCCATGTACCTATCGAAGAGGCTCTTAAAAGACCCTAATGTGTCTACTTCCACCACCTTCACTGGCAGTGCATTCCACGCACCCACTACACTCTGTATGAAAAACTTACCCCTGACATCCCCTTGGTATCTATTTCCAAGCACCTTAAAACTATGCCCCCTCGTGTTAGCCATTTCAGCCCTGGGAAAAACCCTCTGACTATCCACACGATCAATGACCCTCATCAACTAATACACCTCTATCAGGTCACCTCTCATCCTCCATCACTCCAAGGAAAAAAGGCCAAGTTCACGGAACATATTCTCATAAGGTACGGTGTCCAACTCAGGCAACGTCCTTGTAAATTTCCTCTGCACTTTCTCTGACTTTCAGAATGCATATATTCTGCCCTTTGGTTGTAATGAACCCACTGAGCAGTCAACTTTGACTGAATGCCACTAAATAGCACAGATGATGGGTCTTTCTATCCTTCTGATAGGATTGTAATAGCTCTACTGTGAATCAGGCTGCCTTTCTGGAATAGACGTTCTGGATGTTAAGTCACGTTGTCGGTAACCGTACTAAAATAGTTTAGCTAGGTTCAAACGCAAACAACAGGAATTCTGCAGATGCTGGAAATTCAAGCAACACACATCAAAGTTGCTGGTGAACGCAGCAGGCCAGGCAGCATCTGTAGGAAGAGGTGCAGTCGACGTTTCAGGCCGAGACCCTTCGTCAGGAACGCTCGGTCCTCAGTAAGGGCCTCACCTTTGTCCCCCTTCGCCCACACCTCAGCGAGTTCCGTGTTCTCCACGATGCGGAACTTTTCTTCCGCCGTCTCCAAGCCTACTTCTTCGGCAAGGACTCTTCCACCCCCACCGATGACCCCTTCTCCCGTCTTCAACCCTCCTCTTCTTCATGGACACCCCGCTCTGGTCTTCTGCCTGCTCTGGATCTCTTTATCGCTAATTGCCGACGGGACATCAACCGTCTCGACTTCACCGCACCTTGTCCCCAGTCCAACCTCACTCCTTCCGAACGCTCTGCTCTCCACTCCCTCTGCACTAATCCTAACATTATTAAACCCACCGATAAGGGGGGTGCTGTTGTAGTCTGGCGTACTGACTTAATAAGTCCTGACAAAGGGTCTCAGCCTGAAACGTCGACTGCACCTCTTCCTACAGATGCTGCCTGGCCTGCTGCGTTCACCAGCAACTTCGATGTGTGTTGCTTAGCTAGGTTCAAGATTAGTTGTAGAGCATATACAGGGCAAATAACATTGGTAGAAACTAGCTTGGTAATGACAACTTTCTGTGCAAGCAGCTAAGAAGAATAAGTCTCAATGTAGGCTGGTTTGTAATTATCATGTCAGCAACAGAGGTCCTTTCTTCTGTTCTTTAATGTAAGTTACCACCCCCATTGCTGTGAGAGGGTTGGACTACATTGATTTGGTCTAGTGGATTATAGTGTCACTCCATTCTATAGTGTCTATTGCTTTGCAGACAGATTCACCAAATAAATAACATTATTTCACTTTATCACAGATATTCCCTTCATCCCCTCTACCAAGCGTATTTGAAACCCTCTTATTAGGTTTCCAAACTGCCACAGTCTAATGCAGACTGAGCCAAAATGTCAAGCAGCATCCGATGTGAGTATATTAAAGATAATCATTCTCAACTGACCAGTACATTGGATAGTGTTGGATATCGAGTCCTTTTCGAATTGCGCTTCCACTGAAAAGATGCAAGATTCCAATCATAACCATCCGGTCATAGCCAGAGAATCAGACCATTGACACTCTAGGGAATTTTCCAATGACCTATCTTTAATCCTTCATTCTTGCTTCTGTACATTGCCATCACCCAAAAACGTGTCATCAATATCCATGTGTGAGCTGACAACAATACTCTCTGGCTCACTCACCTCGACTGTTTCTGAATCATCTGATTGCTAATTCGACATCCAATCCTGGAAGACTAGGAATTTTCATTTAACAAAACCTTAGGTAGCTGTGAGCCAGAACTGCTTTACCAGTTATGGAGTATTTCCACAGTCCCCACTATTTATAGGTTCCATTAGATAGAAATGAAATGGTCCCCAGTAGGAAAGATACTGAGCCAGAATTTGCTGAAATGGAGCATCTCAGAGCAATATCTTTAATTGGATTGGTGCTCATGCTCATTTTGTTGGGACTGTGAATTGGCAGTGGTGCACAATGTAAATGGCACAAAACCAACTGAAAATTAAAATATTGTATGATCTCCATTATGAATGTGTAATTTGTCCAGTAAGCAGTGGCAAGAAAGTGTTACCCTGTGACTAGAAAATCTCCAACAGTTCCTGGATTATTTGCATCACTCTATTATTGAATTCATTCTTACAAAAACTGATACATTTAATAATTTAAATTGTCCAATCTAATTTTAAAGGTTAGGAGTTGTTTCTAGAGGTGTTGTGAGTATTTTACTATATATTTTTTTCTCTCTCTCAGTTCTTTCTTTCCCCAGGGAGAGAGAAATAAACTTTAGAGAGCATCCAGGAATTCATCACTACCAGGTGCAGAGAGATTTTGCATCTTTGTCAGGATGGGATAGAATCAGGACTTGGAATAATGTCAATTTGACATAAATTACCCTCCTTAGATATACTGTATCACAAGATCAATGCCTATTAACAGGGTAAATCAAGTCATATAAAAGCATGCCAAGGATTCTAGTTGGTAGGATGTACTGTAGTTTCATTGCAACTCTTTCAATCATGATTAACAAGAGTAATCAAACTGTCCTGACATCTGTGGACAATTTCTGGCCATATTTGTCTTCAGAATTTAATCAGAGTAAATTTACTTTCATCGACTCTTCAGCAATTTATGCCTCCTTATGTCAACAAAGTTTTCTGTGTTTATATATTTCGTGCTGCCACAGACGTACTGACCATCTCTGTTTTCACAACAGGGATACCTCATTTGGTCTTGAGCTTGTGGAACAGTACAAGTCAGTGAAAGGTGGGTCACCATCTTTCCACATCTTCCATTTATTTTCTTTGAAGTTGAACTTTCACTCTCTTTACCTCAATGTACAAAAGTCGAGCTGCACTGAATTCAGGAGTTTACAGTACAAATGGGATCAAAGCGGTTCTGTAACTGGGATAATTTTTAATATCCTTTTGATATTTGTAATGTTTCCTTTGAGCCCACATTATCAGCTGGAGAGAGATCATCAGAGCAAAGACGGCAACTAAGAAGAAATTAGAAGAACATTGTGATTAGCACATGTGCAGGAAAACTGTGTTTGAATTAGTACCAGAACTGAACAGTGCTGTACCTGGAAATGTCTGGGTCATAACAGTGAAGCTAATCCATACTCCCATCTGCAACAGGTTAGATAATGTCAATTAAATAGCATTGCGTTATTATCAAAAATTGTTCAGATCTATAGATAGATACTGTATGTTGACAGGCAAGGAATAGTAGGATGTACTCCATGTGTAGTGGAGTGTAATTTGGTATAATGGTCAGCACAGACAATGCGGACTGAACGGCCTGCTCCTGTTCCGTACTGTTCAATGTTACATGTTCTACAAGCATACAATGGTATAAATTCAAGTAATGAAAATTATCTGTTTTTTTTAACCCAGCATCTGTAATAATAATAACCATGAAACTACTAATTAGATAGGCATTAAAACCCAAACACAAGGAAATCTGCAGATGCTGGAAATTCAAGCAACACACACAAAAATTCTGGTGAATGCAGCAGGCCAGGCAGCATCTATAGGAAGAGGTACAGTCAACGTTTTGGGCCGAGACCCTTCGTCAGGTCCAACGAAGAGTCTCGGCCCGAAACGTCGACTGTACCTCTTCCTATAGATGCTGCCTGGCCTGCTGCATTCACCAGCAATTTTTGTGTGTGTATTGCAGGCATTAAAACTCATCTACTTTATGGATGTCCTCATGAGGAATAAATTTGCATCCCTTTTCTCGATTGGCCTACATGAGTTTTCTGACTGTGATAATTCTCTACTTCAGAGGGATAAGGAGACTGGATCATTGGATGTATTTAATTGAGGAGGAAGGTACATTTTTGAAAGGTGGGGTAAAGAGTTATGGGAATGTGATGCAGACAAGGTCTGGAAGCTTGGTGTAGATGAACCATGATCATGCTGAATGGTGGGGCAAGCTCGAAAGGCCCAGTTACCACACCTGGCCCTGCTTCCTTGTGTTGTGACCAATGTGCTTAACTCTGGAGTTACCTTCGCACTTCATGGACCACTAGGGATGAAAATGCTAGCAGTCCCAAGTAGATTGTCAAATAACTGGTTATAAAGGGAAACTACTTCTTTCCAACCATTAACAGCAAGCTAAGCTTTCTCCTTCTATCTAACCTCACAAAATATATGCAGAAAGTGACTGACGGATGGCTTCCTTTGAGGTGTTTGTGACTGTTGATATTGCTGGAGCAGTTCTTGGCCATTTGCCAATTCCACAGGGTTCCTGAACTTGCCCAGTGACTGTGACGTGTGACCTAAACTGATCGGATCTGTGATCCAACATTCAGTAATGGATGGATGCAGGATTGGGGTTTCAGTGAGAAAGGAGGTGGTATGTTTTTTCCTGCAGGGACTTTCAGTTGTTTTGCTTCTCTTTGATGTTTATGCTTCAGCAGATTAAGCTTGGTAGAAAGACTTCTTTTATACAAAATACTTAACTATCTCTAGTGGTGAGCTTTGGCTGTACACATTTAATTATGTCATTTCTAAAGTCAGAATCATGATTATTATCACTATCTTATTATGTGAAATTTCTTGTTTTGCAGCATCAGTGCCCTGCAAAGATATAAAATTACCATAAACTACAAAATAAGTAGTGCAAAACAAAGGAATAATGAGGTAATGTTCTTGGACCATTCAGAAATCTGAGGATGGATGGAAGAAGCTATTCCAAAATGAATGAGTGTTGGTCATTAGGCTCCTGTACTTCCTGTGTGCATCCAGTAATGTGAAGAAGACATGTGAGGATCCTTATTGTTGGATGCAGCCTGCTTCAGGCACCATCTCTTGAAGTGTTCTTGATTGAAGAGAGGATTGTGTCCATGGTGGAGCTGGCTGAGTCAACAATCCTCTGCAGACTCTTGCCATCCTTTGCACCAGAGATCCAGGACGTAGCACGAGCTCAGTATTAGTTCCTTTGTATTTTGAGATACTTAAGTATGATTGAGGGTTAAATAAAGTGTAAATTATCAAGATGTTTACAAATTATGCATGTAAAGAAGAAAGCAGTGTATGGTGGAATAATATTAGTCAGGTGTAGAGGAAAAGAACTGGTGTATTTGTGGGGTATGTGGGAGGTAAAAATAAAATGTTGTACCACAATGATTTGTAGGATACAGATTTACAGAAACAGTGTGCATATCCACAGATCACTGAGAGTTGCAAGACAGGGTTATGGCTGTTAAGTACTTAAGAAAAGCAAAACATAATAACAAGAGGCTATGCTAGAAATATCCGAGAATATTGGTCACAAACTACACAAATGATGCAATTACACTCGACAGGCCTCAGAGGAGATCTCCTAAAATGATCTCAAGGCTAAAGAGTTTTAGAAATGAATAAAGATTTGACTTAACTCATTTGGAGGGGTTAGAGGATTTTTTTAAAATGGTAAAATGTATTAGGGATTAGAGGCCAAAGTGAAAGGGACAGGAAGGATTTTTGTTATCAGAAAACTCAATGCCCAGGAGATGGCTATGGGGAGTGGTCTATTTGACCTGCTGAGTGATAGTGCTCTGAAAGGGTGAAGACAGAAAACATTCAGCCTATTGAGTCTGCTCTGCCATTTGATTACTGTGAGCTAATGTGTTATCGATCTCAACCCCACACTTCTGTCTTCTCCTCGTAACCTATGACACCCTTACTAATCAGGAACATATCAACCTCCACTTTAAATATACCAAATGATCTGGCCTCTACAGTTGGCTGTAGCACTGAATTCCACAGATTCACCATCTCCTGGTAACAGAAATTCCTTCTCGTCTACCAGGACATGAGGCAAGATCCACAAAGTGAGAGATTACACTGGTTGACCTTTCCTCTCTATCAATGCAGATCAAAAGAATTTATTCTGCACAGTAAATGTTGATGATTCTTTGGTTTCTTCATGAGAGTAGGATAAAGATTTGATGCAATGAAAATGATAAAAGAATTCATTACCTCATATGTGTAGTTTGGGCAGGAGACCAGTTTGAAAAGCCATGTGAAGGGATTGTATGTTGGTCTGACAATATGATTCTTGGTACCTCAAGAAAGCAAAACCAAGGTATCATTGAATTTGTCACCGGATCGCTTGCATTTAACGTTTAAATACACCTGATAGCAAAAGTATCTTCATTTTCAATATGTCATGCCATTACAATACACATTTATGTTTGCACAAGGAACATGCAGTATCGACCAGAGCATCTGTACTACTCATATAGGTTGAGAGATTGACACTTGCTTGGAAACCAGAGGGTTTAACCTCTCCTTTTAAATTGTGCCAAATGTACCTGTTATGTACAAAGGAAATGGCTGATGGTTTAACATCATATTTGACACATTGAAACATCATAATGCAGCATTTCATTGTTACTACATTAATGTTTCAGCATGGATTATTTTCACAGCTCTTTGAAATCAGCATTCAACCCTGAATATCTGACTCAGGCAAAATTGTCTATAACTAATATTTAAACTGAAAGTCATTGGGAAATCTCTCATTTCATATCAAGCAGGCTCTCAGATGTTGCTTAGAATTACAACGAAAAAAAGGAAAAAACTGGTTGCTACAGTTAGAAACATAGAAAACCTACAGCACAATACAGGCCCTTTGGCCCACAAGGCTGTGCTGAACATGTCCTTTCCTTAGAAATTACCTAGGGTTACCCATAGCCCTCTATTTTTTTGAGCTCCATGTACCTGTCCAGGAGTCTCTTAACAGATCCTATCGTATCCGCCTCCACTACCATCACCGGCAGCCCATTCCATGCGCTTACCACTCACTGCATAAAAAAACTTAGTCCTGACATCTCCTCTGTACCTACTTCTAAGCAGTTTAAAACTGTGCCTACTCATGCTAGCCATTTCAGCCCTGGGAAAAAGCCTCTGACTATCCACACGATCAATGCCTCTCATTATCTTATACACCTCTATCAGGTCACCTCTTATCCTCAGTTGCTCCAAGGAAAAAAGGCCGAGTTCACTCAACCTATTCTCATCAGGCATGCTCTCCAATCCAGGCAACATCCTTGTAAATCTCCTCTGCACCCTTTCTATGGTTTTCACATCTTTCCTGTAGTCAGGCGACCAGAACTGAACACAGTACTCCAAGTGGGGTCTGACCAGGGTCCTACATAGTTGCAAAATTCCATCTCAGCTCCTAAACTCAATCCCACGATTGAGGAAGGCCAATGCACCATATGCTTTCTTAACCACAGAGTCAACCTGCGTAGCAGCTTTGAGTGTCCTATGGACTTGGACCCCAAGATCCCTCTGATCCTCCACACTGCCAAGAGTCTTAACATTAATACTATATTCTGCTATCCTATTTGACCTACCAGAATGAATCACCTCACACTTATCTGGGCTGAACTCCATCTACCACTTCTCAGCCCAGTTTTGCATCCTATCAATATCCTGCTGTAACCTCTGACAGCCCTCCACACTATCCGCAACACTTCCAACCTATGTGTCATCAGCAAATTTACTAACACATCTTTCCACTTCCTCATCCAGATCATTTATAAAAATCTTGAAGAGTAGGGGTCCCAGAACAGAACCCTGAAGCACAGCACTGGTGACTGACCTCCATGGAGAATATGACTCACCTACAACCACTTCTGTGGGCAAGCCAGTTCCGGATCTACAAAGCAATGTCCCCTTGGATCCCATGCCTCCTTACTTTTTCAACAAGCCTTGCATGGGGTACCTTATCAAATGCCTTGCTGAAATCCATATACATTACATTTGCTGCTCTACCTTCATCAATGGGTTTAGTCACATCCTCAAAAAATTTGACCTGCCTTTTAAAAGCCATGCTGACTATTCCTAATTATATTATGCCTCTCTGAATGTTCATAAATCCTGCCTCTCAGGATCTTCTCCATCAACTTACCAACCATTGAAGTAAGAAGTTATTGCAAGGTACTTAAATGTGGTGTAGTGGCAGGGAGCTGGTAGAAACTGCACTTACCTGCTTTATGCACCTGGATTATAGCAGCATTTGTAAAATAATTCCCTGCTCCACAGACCTAAAAACAAGAAGTTAATTTAGTTTTGTGAGCAATGACTCATCAGTTAATGACTAAATCTACATGCAATGCATTCATGGAAGTGACCTTCTTCAGTACTTGCAAAATATATATTTAGCATGGTGGATGAATTAAAAATGTGCCTTCGTTGGGATGAAAGACTGATAGATATTTTGAAAATAGTGATATTTTTCATTTATTATAGCTGCTTTGAAAAACTGACACGTTTTCTCTAAAACTATAACATTTTGAAGGCAATTTCCTAGTCTATGTTTATGCACTTTACATCATAGCAGATGCTCATGGTGAAATAAATTAATGAGTTATCTCTGCAACATTGACACATCCAGCTTGCCTTGATACATCCCTTCTGGAACATGTGCCAAGAGTAGAAACATAAATGTTCATTTGTCTTTTTAATACATCACACGTATCAAAGCTACATAGTAACTGGACATTTTAATAGCAGGTCAATGGATTTATACATAAAAGTGATTAATCACTATTACACAGGAGGCACTTTTACAGAAACCTACAGAACACTTCAACACCATTGCTGAAACTTTGATTCAAATCTAATCTATCTGACAGAAATAGAGCAGAAATGGGTCACACGTTCATCCCAAATTAACAATCAACTGAAGTCACCTGACAAATATTTTCATTAAAAAAAACATAACATTTACATTCACAATGCTAAAAGATTCAATTCAGGTGGGTGGAATTTTACATAAAATTGTGAATAAAATTTAGTCAGATTCCACAACATTATTTTCCTCTTTTTTTCTGCCTTGATATACTTCATACGGAATGACCCTTTGGGATGGAATGCAAACAAAAGCTTTTCACTATAACTCAGTACATGTGACAATAACAAAGCAATCACCAAATCAATTTGACATTTATCCTCAATCTTTTTCAATGTAAAGAAGCAACAGATGGAGTACATTGAGGTTAACAAGTTTTCAAAATTAATTTAATTCTTTTTTTATGATGTTTTTCAAAATTTTGAAAGTACACATTCTTATATTTTTCTTTGTATTATTTCAGTACTCAACATAAAGGCACCATAATTTGGAGATTATATTATTGTTATAGTCCTCCATTTGGGAAAACATCTTACATTAGTGCTTCATGAAATATCTGCCTAGTAGGAGATTGCAAACTGGACAAATTAGCAACAGTCTGAACCATGATGGGGTGATGTTTGGGGGTCAGAGAGAGGGTTGGTGGTGGATAGCTTTCACTTTTAATCATTCATTCCTTGACAGCATTGAAAGATTTTCTTCTAAAAGAAAAGGAAAAGTGTCAGCTTTCAACCAAATAGAACTAATTGTACAGAACTTCTATGGATTCCTGATTCCAGAAATTCATTGGAGCAGTGTATAAAATAACTTTAAATAAATGAGAAGTAATATCGCTGGATGTGTCCTTCAACCCTAGTTTACTTGTAATTTTAAAACAAAAAAAGCTTAATCTCAATTTACATTTAAATGTAAAACAAAACAAAATCACACCAAAAAAGCTGCAGCCATCTAATAAGATTCAGGTTAAAAGCTTTCCTTCTCAAGAAGGAATCAATTTATTTCATTACTCTTGGAAACTTTCTCAGTCTATATATAGGATCTTATTTATAAATATATGAATCCATTTATGCCAATCCCTTTGCCCACGGTGACTCAAGTCTACACATGGGTGTAGGATGGGTTGCACTTGAATCTGCTGGGGAACAATACCATGGCGGAGAGATTTGCTAATGCGGGGTTTGCTAACCCGGGGAAGGTTTAAAACTAGATTTGCAGCAGGGTGGGAACCGAAGTGAAGAGGCAGAGGATGGGGTGGCTGACTCACAAGTAGAGACAGCTTGTAGAGAGTTTGTGAGGAAAGATAGAGAGATGCATTCAGCCTGATAGTTTGAGATGTGTCTATTTTAATGCAAGCAGAATCATAAACAAGGCAAATGAACTTAGAGTGTGGATCAATATGTGAAACTATGATGTTGTAGCCATTACAAAGACTTGGATATCTCAGGGAAAGGAATGAGTGCTGAGGGTGCTGGGCTTTAGATGTTTCAAAAAGGACAGTGCAGGAGGTAAAAGAGGTGGGAGTTTGGCATTGCTACTCATGCATAGTGCCACGGCTGCAGAAAAGGAGGAACTCATGGAGAGATTGTCTACAGAATCATTCTGGGTGAAAGTCAGAAAAAAGAAGCAGGCAATAATTCTACTGGGTGATTTTATAGACCCCCCTCTGCATCCACCCCTCCCAATAGTAACAGGGACATCGAGGAATAGATAAGGAGGCAGATTCTGGAATGGTGCAATAATAATAGGGTTGTTGTGATGGGAGATTTTAACTTTCCTAATATTGACTAGCATCTCCTTAGAGCAAGGGGTTTGGATGGGGGGTGGAATTTGTTAGTGTGCTCGGGAAGGTTTCCTGATGCGATATGTAAATAAGACAATCTAGAGAAGAGGCTGTACTTGATCTGATATTGGGAAATAAACCTGGTCAAGTGTCAGATCTCTCAGTGGGAGAGCACTTGGGAAGTAGTAATCATAACTCTATCTTCTTTACCATAGTGCTGGAGAAGGATAAGAGCAGACAACTTGGGAAAACATTTAATTGGGGTAGTCGGAAATATGATGTTATCAGGCAGAAACTTGGGAGCATGAATTGGGAGCAGATGTTCTCAGGGAAATGGATGGCAGAAACGTGGCAGATGTTCAGGGAACATTTGTATGGTATTCTGCATTGGTATGTTCCATTCAGACAGCAAAAGGATGGTAGGGTAAAAGAACCATGGTGTACAAAGGATGTAGAAAATCTAGTTAAGAAAACAGAAATGCTTATGAAAGGTTCAAGAAGCTAAGTACTGTTAGAGCTCTAGAAAATTACAAGTTGTCAGGAAGGAGATTAAGAATGAAATTAGGAGAGCTAGAAGGGGCCATGAGAAGACCTTGGCGAGCAGGATTAAGGAAAACATAGAACATAGAATAGTGCAGCACAGTACAGGCCCTTTGGCCCACAATGTTGTGCCGACCCTCAAACCCTGCCTCCCATATAAGCCCCCACCTTAGATTCCTCCATATACCTGTCTAGTAGTCTCTTAAACTTCACTAGTGTATCTGCCTCCACCACTGACTCAGGCAGTGCATTCCATGCACCAACCACTCTCTGAGTAAAAAACTTTCCTCTAATATCCCCCTTGAATTTCCCACCCCTTACCTTAAAGCCATGTCCTCTTGTATTGAGCAGTGGTGCCCTGGGGAAGAGGCGCTGGCTATCCACTCTATCTATTCCTCTTATTATCTTGTACACCTCTATCATGTCTCCTCTCATCCTCCTTCTCTCCAAAGAGTAAAGCCCTAGCTCCTTTAATCTCTGTTCATAATGCATACTTTCTAAACCAAGCAGTGCCCTGGTAAATCTCCCCTGTACCCTTTCCAATGCTTCCACATCCTTCCTATAGTGAAGTGACCAGAGCTGGACACAGTACTCCAAGTGTGGCCTAACCAGAGTTTTATAGATCTGCATCATTACATCGTGACTCTTAAACCCTATCCCTCGACTTATGAAAGCTCACATCCCATAAGCTTTCTTAACTACCCTATCTACCTGTGAGGCAACTTTCAGGGATCTGTGGACATGTACCCCGAGATCCCTCTGCTCCTCCACACTATCAAGTATCTTGCCATTTATTTTGTACTCCGCCTTGGAGTTTGTCCTTCCAAAGTGTACCACCTCACACTTCTCCGGGTTGAACTCCATCTGCCACTTCTGCATCCTATCAACGTCTCTCTGCAATCTTTGACAATCCTCTACACTATCTACAACACCACCAACCTTTGTGTCGTCTGCAAATTTGCCAAACCACCCTTCTACCCCAACATCCAGGTCGTTAATAAAAATCACGAAAAGTAGAGGTCCCAGAACAGATCCTTGTGGGACACCACTAGTCACAATCCTCCAATCTGAATGTACTCCCTCCACCACCACCCTCTGCCTTCTACAGGCAAGCCAATTCTGAATCCACCTGGCCAAACTTCCCTGGATCCCATGTCTTCTAACTTTCTGAATAAGCCTACCGTCTGGAACCTTGTCAAATGCCTTACAAAAATCCATACAGATCACATCCACTGCACTACCCTCATCTATATGCCTGGTCACCTCCTCAAAGAACTCTACCAGGCTTGTTAGACATGATCTGCCCTTCACAAAGCCATGCTGACTGTCCCTGATCAGACCATGATTCTCTAAATGCCTATAGATCCTATCTCTAAGAATCTTTTCCAACAGATTTCTCACCACAGACGTAAGGCTCACTGGTCTATAATTACCCGGACTATCCCTACTACCTTTTTTGAACAAGGGAACAACATTCGCCTCCCTCCAATACTCCGGTACCATTCCTGTGGACAACGAGGACATAAAGATCCTAGCCAGAGGCTCAGCAATCTCTTCCCTCGCCCCATGGAGCAGCCTGGGGAATATTCCGTCAGGACCCGAGGACTTACCTGTCCTAATGTATTTTAACAACTCCAACACCTCCTCTCCCTTAATATCAACATGCTTCAGAACATCAACCTCACTCATATTGTCCTCACCATCATCAAGTTCCTTCTCATTGGTGAATACCGAAGAGAAGTATTCATTGAGGACCTCGTTCACTTCCACAGCCGCCAGGCACATCTTCCCACCTTTATCTCTAATCGGTCCTACCTTCACTCCTGTCATCCTTTTCTTCTTCACATAATAGAAGAATGCCTTGGGGTTTTCCTTTACCCTACTCACCAAGGCCTTCTCATGCCCCCTTCTTGCTCTTCTCAGCCCCTTCTTAAGCTCCTTTCTTGCTTCCCTATATTCCTCAATAGACCCATCTGATCCTTGCTTCCTAAACCTCATGTATGCTGCCTTATTCCACCTGACTAGATTTTCCACCTCACTTGTCACCCATGGTTCCTTCACCCTACCATTTTTTATCTTCCTCACCGGGACAAATTTATCCCTTACATCCCGCAAGAGATCTCTAAACATCGACCACATGTCCATAGTACATTTCCCTGCAAAAACATCATCCCAATTCACACCTGCAAGTTCTAGCCTTATAGCCTCATAATTTGCCTTTCCCCAAGTAAAAATTTTCTGGTCCTCTTTGATTCTATCCTTTTCCATGATAATTATAAAGGCCAGGGAGCGGTGGTCACTGTCCCCCAGGTGCTCACCCACTGAGAGATCTGTGACCTGACCCGGTTCATTACCTGGTACTAGATCTAGTATGGCATTCCCCCTGGTCGGCCTGTCCACATACTGTGACAGGAATCCATCCTGGACACACTTAACAAATTCTGCCCCATCTAAACCCTTGGAACTAATCAGGTGCCAGTCAATATTAGGGAAGTTAAAGACCCCAAGACATTCTACAAGTATGTGAAGAGCTAGAGGATGAACCGTGTGAGAATAGGACCAATCAGGTGTGATAGTGGAAACGAGCATGGAGTCGGAACAGGTAGCGGAGGTACTTAATGAATACTTTGCTTCGGTATTCACCAGGGAAAAGGAACTTGGCAGTTGTGGAGATGACTTACGGTGGACTGAAATGCTTGAGTATACAGACATAAAGAAAGAGGATGTGCTGGAACTTTTGAAAAGCATTAAGCTAGATAAGTCACCGGGTCTAGAGGAGCTATACCCTAGGCTGCTGTGGGAAGCAAGGGAGGAGATTGCTGAGCCTCTTGCGATGACCTTGCGTCATCAATAGGGATGGGAGAATACTGGAGGATTGGAGGATTGCAAATGTTGTTCCCTTGTTCAAGAATGGGAGTAGAGATAACCCAGGAAATTATAGACCAGTGAGCTTTACTTCAGTGGTAGACAAGTTATTGGAAAAGATTCTGAGAGGCAGGATTTATGAGCATTTGGAGAGACATAATCTGGTTAGGGATAGTCAGCATGGCTTTGTCAAGGCCAGGTCATGCTTTACAAGACTGATTGAATTCTTTGAGGTTGTAACAAAACACACTGATGAAGGTAGAGCAGTGGCTGTAGTGTGTATGGATTTCAATAAGGCATTTGATAAGGCTTCCCATGCAATGTTCATTCAGAAAGTAAGGAAACATGGGATCCAAAGAGAACTTGCTTTGTGGATCCAGAATTGGCTTGCCCACAGAAGGCAAAGGGTAGTTGTAGATGGTTTGCATTCCACGTGGAGGTCAGTGACCAGTGGCGTTCCACAGGGATCTGTTCTGGGACCCCTCCTGTGATTTTTACAAATGACCTGGATGAAGAAGTAGAAGGGTGGGTTACATACTCCACATAATTGGAATAATCTTTTAGAGAATCTGAAGTCTGCCCCAAATTTAAGTTATTTTAAATCGAGATTTAAAACTTTTCTTTTTGCTGTAGCTTTTAGTTATAATCTCCTGCAATGTAACTTTCATTTATATAATTTAGGTTTTGTGTTATTTTATTCTCTTATATAGTGTTTGAAATTTGATGTTTGATTTTTATATCGTGTTCTATGTAAAGCTCTCTGAACTGCCTTGTGTTCGAAAAATGCTATACTTCTTTGTTTACTAAGCTTGAAGAATAAAGCTGTTACATTTTATTTAATGCTTAATCAACAAAGTATTAGTTTTACAATGTTCAATTGATTTGGCATCATACTGGACGTAAGTAATCCAAGTTTTCACTCACTGACCTAAATACAGCAAACACTATTGTTCCAATTTTAGGACAATTCCTCACTGCTAGAGCAAATAGGTCTTCTCCATTCCCCCCTCTCCCCCTGCCCCCCCATCCTCTTGGTGAACTTAATCATCCAGAACAAAGTGGCATTAGTGAATCATAGTGATGTGTTGCAGACTGCTTACAAAACTTCTAAATATACTTCTTCAGAATTATTCTCACTGCAATTTGCAGCCTGTAATTTCCTTTTAAGTAGTGATTAGTTCGGTGGGGCAGAAGCAAGCTGAGACAATGGGTCTACCTGGACAGGCAGGTTTAGTTCAGTGGGGCAGGAGCAAGCTGAGACAATGGGTCTACCAGGACAGGTAAGCAGGTTTCCTTTTAAGCACAGTTTGTTATTTTTTTTGCACAGTCACTGTTGTCCGCTGTGTTTGGTGTAACCTTTCATTGATTCTATTGTAGTTCTTATATTAACTGAGAATGCCTGCAAGAAAATAAGTCTCAGTTCATCACTGCAAACTGTAAATCCATCTACAATACTTATTATCTCTTAGAGTATAATGAGGTACAAAAATAAGTATACGGTGACATATAAGTACTTTGATAATAAATTTACTTTGAATTTTGAACATTCAGATACCTCTTTAAACATCCAAACGCAATGGAACACAAGAGCTTTCTACACATTCATTTCTCATGGTTTACATGGATATGAATTAGGATCAGAAGTAGGTCACTCAGCCCCTCGAGCTTTGTGTCATTTAAGATGGTTATTGCTGATTATTTGTAACATCAGTTCTGCTTTTCTGCTCCTCGAGTATCTAAAAGTTTTTTAGTCTCCATTTCTGAGTATTGAGGAATAGATTTTCAAGGCTCACAATTTTCTGAGAAAAAGAAAATCACTTATTCCATTTTATGTATGGGCTTACTTATTCTTAAACAAGTACCTCTCATGAACAAACCTCCTCTTTATACCAACACCTGTCTGAATTTTGCATATTTCAATCAAGTCCCCTTTCGCTCTTCTAATTGCAAAATTTTGTTGCTGGTATGTTGTACTCTGTAACTTCTCCAAGTCCAATATCCAGTTCTTATCTGTTGTTGACAGTCACTGTTCTGGGGAAATGGAAATCTTACAATTAAATGCTGGCCACATTACCTGCTCAGGGAGTTTACTGTTGTGTTCATCACTGCAGTCAACATCCCCCCCAAGCATGATCACCAAGAACACACTGGGACAGTTTCACAGTGTCATCAGTTCTCCAAAAAACAAGCATCCAGTCAGTCTGTTCATAATAGCAGGACACTTCAATCATGTTAACCTGCATGCTGGTTTACACAAATTTCACTAACATGTCGCCATGGCCAGTAGGGGAACAAACAGAGCGGTCCGTGTTTATACAAACAGATGCGCTACTTACAAAGCAACACACTCTCATCTTGGCCTCTCTAACTACATCTCCATCATGCTAATCGCAGCACATTGACTGCTGCTGAAAATGAAGAAACCAGTCAAGAGGACCAGGAGGCAACCTCTATGCTTCAGGATTGTTTTGAATGGACTAATTGAGAGATGTTCAAGGAGGCCGCCACAAAAGGGGCAGACACAGACCTCAAGGAATATGCCTCATCGGTCATCATCTACCTCAGTCAGTGTGTAGACAATGTTGGTACCTCAAGAACGGTCATTTCACAGTCCAACCAGAAGCCTTTGCTGAACCCAAAGGTGTGTTTCTACTAAAAGCCCGGGTTACTGCCTTCAAGTGCCAACGCAATGAGAATACAATCCAACAGAAAGACATTGACAAGTTCAAAGGAATGGAGCTTAAGGCTGTGAAAGATGTGAAAACTCAATACTAATTTGTATTTGGTAAATATATTATTAAAATCAGAAGGAAATAAATAAAATCTGTGCTATTTACTGATGTTGTTATGATCTGCCCATTGCATCTGGTTAAAAGTGAAATCAAATATTAAAAATAACCAGTATGTTTTAAAAAATCTCCTTACATAGAATACTGAGAGACTGCAAACTGTAAATCTGTCTACAATACTTATTATCTCTTAGAGTATAATGAGGTACAAACAGCTGCTTAAAAGTAGACTTTGTTTTAAATCAGTCGAGCTTCTTAAATCATTAACTACCGAGGATTATCAAGGTGCAAGTAATTTATTGTGTAACCTGTATTTAATCTGCTGTTCAGACAATCTCTTGATGCTAAGGATGGTGTTTTCCAGTCCAGCTTGATGAGTTCTTTGTCAGTGGCACTAGAAGGGGAGGGGGAGGGGTGCAGGAGCAGCAGTATGGGATGGGTGTGTGAATTGTTTGTGCTCCAGTTGCACAAACTATATTCGAGCTACTCATCTTACTTTCCAGCCAGATTGTAAATAGGGTCACTGCATCTGTCTTTATGCAAACTAAAAGTACAAATTACCTGCCACGACAGCTTTCATGCTGAGCATGATTGGTGGGAAAGTAATGGTAGTTTTGTAGAAAAATAGTAATCAGTCCGTAGTTAGATAATTTCTACGTATCTACAGTAAGTTCTCTGCCTAGTTGTATAACAGCCTGGTATGAATGTTTCAATGCACAGGATCACAAGAGGCTGCAGAGGGCTATAGGCTCAGGTACCTCCATCAGGAGCAGAGTTCTCCGCACCATATAGAATATCTTAAAGAGGAATGCCTAAAGAAGATGGCATCCATCATTAACTATCCTCACCATCCAGGAAATGCTCTTTTCTTGTTACTATCATTCAGGTTGAGACACAGAAGCCCGAATACCCATTCTTTGAGCTTCAGAAACACCTTCTTCCCTTTCACCAGCATATTTACGAGTAGTCCAGAATATTCAATATTCCTTTATTTTTCACTATTTATGTAAGTTTGTAATTTACAGTAACTTTATGTCTGCACTGTACCGCTGCTGCAAAAGAACAAATTTCATGTCAAATAAGTGAGCAATAATAAATCTGATTCTACCATGTGTAGCTTTGTACAATTCAACACAGGAAAAGCCTTAAAGCTACAGTAAGCAGGTAAAAACAAGTTTATATCAACGATGGGAATTCTTTGGTAGAGAAGTGAAAAATTCCAAGACCACTGCTGCTGAAATAGCTGAGAGAGGAGATCTATTAAGCGTCTGTTAGAGTCAGGTTCAATATCCATTTTTGAAAGACATAAGGAGAAACATTTAAATGGGTGAGATATAGAAGGGCACAGTCCGAGTGTGGACAAGTGGGATTAGCATTGATGGGCAGAAATGTTGGCATGGATGTGATGGGTCAAAGGCCATGTTTCTATATTGTACTACTCTTTGACTGACAGAGTGGAGTTTTGACTGAGTGAATAAAGTAAGGCTTGAAAAACAATATATTAGTGTCAGGGCTCTGTACTCAACCTACAAGGTGGTGTTTTTCAATTTTGACAGCCATAATTTACTTGAAATGATTTTTTTTCTTTCTTTCTCAGACTCTGAAACAGGTACAGCCAAAGTATTTTGCATTATTTGCTTACTGTCTGCTGCTGGCTATTTCTGCAGTAGGTCAAGTCTTCCTTTTTAACATGCTACAAAATGAACACTGTTAGGTCTCTACACCAAGAAATCAACTTCCTGATAGTGGACTACCTGACCCATAGATATGAACTTCAGGATGGCTAAAAAGAATATTCAAGAAGACCTCCACCCAGTGGTCAGAGTCATGAATCATGATGATTCTGGGCATTTGGGAGTCGAAAAGACCTATGGATTGCTCAGAGACCAGTTTTACTGGCTCCAAATGAGGTCAGAGGTCAAAGAATACTGCAAGACGTGCATTTGACGCATACAGCGGAAGATGCTTCCCACACGGGCAGCTCTCTTGCCCCACTTGCAGAGTGCAGAGCCTCTGGATCTGGTGTGTATGAATTTCCTGTCAATAGAACCTGATGCCAGCAATACAGTGAATGTCTTAGTCATCATGGACCACTACACCAGATATGCGCAGGCTTTTCCTACCAAGGACCAGAAGGCGTCCACGATGGCCAAAGTGTTATGGGAGAAGTATTTTGTTTGTTATGGGCTCCCCAGCTGGATACATAGAGATCAGGGGCGGGATTTCGAGAGCAGATTCATCCATGAGTTACTGGGCATGCTTAGAGTTGAGAAGTCGAGGACCACGCCCTTCTCCCACTGAATCCGGTAAAGTGGGAGCAGCTATCCGTGGGCAGCCTGGGTTGCAGTGGGACCCTGCAAGGGATGAAGCAAGGCTTGTCTACGGGACAGAGGGGTCTGAGTTGCAGGTGGGCATGAGTGATAGTTCGGGGAAGACCTCGCCAGGTAGACCAGAAGTACCCCCAGTCGTGTCTGAACCTGAAGATTTAGCTGAAGGGGTGCAGTGGTCTCAAAGGATTAGGAGACCACCAGATAGGCTGGCCTTTGTAGCACCAGGGGAGCAGAGTGTGACCCCTACCATTTTGGGAAACATGTCATTGCCTTTTACAACTGGATTGGACTTTGTGTTTTGCAGGAAGGGTT
This sequence comes from Mobula birostris, assembly GCF_030028105.1. NCBI lineage: Eukaryota > Metazoa > Chordata > Chondrichthyes > Myliobatiformes > Myliobatidae > Mobula > Mobula birostris. The sequence goes on along the minus strand of NC_092374.1, from coordinate 43,434,211 downwards.
GGCGAATTATCTCCACGTCATGAGGACATGACTAAATTTGGTGTGGGGAGAGTGTAACGCGCTGTAAGGTGTCACTGCTAATGTAATGGCCGCTGTGTAATATTCTACTTCTAAGGTAATGGTTTCTCTGTAGCTGCAATGACTAGAGGGGCTTTTGGAATGTATGTTAGCCAATGCAGGGATGTTGTTCACTCTCGTGGATCTGGGTCTGAGAGAAGGGTCTTTTGTCGGGGAGAGATGAAGAAAGAGGACGTGAATGGAGGGAGTTGGTAGACCGCCAAATGGAGTGAACTGAGGAGTGAGGGTCCGAGGGTCCGAGGGTCGGCTACGCTTGGAGGAGGATGACGGGAACAAATGGAGAAACTGTGAGCTCCAACCTTTGCACATTAGACTGTTTCATGAGAATGGGCCCTTTTCTCTTTTTTTTGTTTCTTTACTAACTCTACAGTCAAATTAAGAATTATAAAGCTCAATCATTTAATCGCACATTGTGTATTATTCGTTATTTTGGGGTGCTGATTTGTAACAGGGAACACATTGCGCAGCATCCACCCAAATGAGATTCTTTAAGTTTGGCCGGGCCGAGGGCTGTTTCCCCCTAGATTAAGCCACTAACTGAACCCAGGGTTGCATTCATTATATCACAGTATGAGTAAAGAACAAACCAATTGTCAATTATTATTCAGAGTGTACATGAGGAATTTGAATTTTCCAGTGGAGTGACTCATTTTCTAGTAAGACCTGTCCTGATGAAGGGTCTTGGCCCAAAATGTTGACTGTTTACTCTTTTCCATAGATGGTGCTAGACCTGCTCAGTTCCTCTGGTGTTTTTCTGTGTGCTGCTTTTCATTTTCTAGTGGGTCATGAGTGCTGTTCATTATAGAGTCAAACAGCAGAGAAACTGGCGCTTTGGCCCAACTGTTCTGTGACAAATGAGATGTCCTTCTAAGCTATGATGATGATGATTATGAGGACACGCAGTCCCTTTTTATTGTCATTTAGTAATACATGCATTAAGAAATGATAAAATGTTTTTCCAGAATGATATCACGAAAAACACGACAAATTGACGTAAAAACTAACAAAAACCACATAATTATAACATATAGTTACAACAGTGCAAAACAATACTATAATTTGATAAGAACAGATCATGGCACAGTAAAAGTCTCAAAGTTTCTCGAAAGTCCCAACATCTCACGCAGATGGTAAACCTCCAGCGCCGCCAACTTGCTCGTGCAGCATCCCGGAAGCTTCCGACCACAGTCCAACTCCGAGTCCGTCCGAAAAACTCCGAGCCTCCGACCACCTATTCGACAACGAGCACCGAGCACCATCTCTGCCGAGCGCTTCGATCCTGGCCCCAGCAATAGGTGATACGCAAAGACGAGGATTTGGGGCCTTCGTCTCTGGAGATTCTCGATCACACAGTAGCAGCAGCAGCGAAGCAGGCATTTCAGAAGTTACTCCAGATGTCCCTTTGCGCTTCTCACGGCTGTTTCCATCAAATCCGGATTGTGCACGGCTCCTAGTTACACATACGATATCAGACAGAATGGCTGCGTGCGCTGCGTCGCACCACCATCTTCTCCTCCCTCCTCCAGTAATCCCATTTTCCCACATTGATACATATATCTGAACATTTCTTATCCATGTACCAGTCCAAATGTTGTTATTGTACCATCTCATGCACTTCTTCCAAAAGGTCATTCCATAGCAGACCACCCTCTGGGTGAAAATGTTGCCTCTCAGATTCATATTAAATGCTTCCTTTCTCTCCTTAAACCTATGCCCTCTAGTTCTTGGTTTCCCCATCCTGGGAAAAGATTGCTTGCATTCACCCTGTCTCTGCCCCTCATGATTTGATACATCTCCAATACCCTCTAATGATTGAAACTTGAGTTTCCATCAGAAGGAGGTTTATTTTATTACACTGTATGTGGATGTTCCTGAATTAGTTTCAGTGTGGCAGTTTCTCCATCTATAGCAGAAGCTGCAGGCAGGGTGAAAAGGAACATCCAGTGGACCTTGGAATACAAGTTGTGAACCCTGAAATAAAATCAGACCCACCCATGAATAGATGAAACTTGTAGAATCCACTCAAGCTATGATCCCCCAACTTAGAATCGTAAAGCAGAGAATATTACTTAAAACATTCAGAAACTTTCATATTTGTTAATAAAGGAGCAAAATCAGGTGAAAGGCAAATAGTAGTACAACGTTTAACAGTGCTAGCTGTACGATTGAGGTTCAACTCTCACTGCTGCCTGAGAGGAGTTGGTATATTCTCCCTGTGATGGCATAGATTTCCTCTGAATGCTTCAGTTTCTTCCCACATTCCAAAGATGTATGATTACGGTTAGTGAGATGTGCCCATACTATGTTGGCAAAACTTGCAGGCTGCCCCCAGTACAGTCCTTGGACTGTGTTGGTTTTTGACACAACCACAGCATTTTACTGTAGGTTTCGATGTTTTGATATACACGTGACAAATAAAGCTAATCTTTACAGATATCTCGCAAACACCAGGAATTCTGTAGATGTTGGAAATTCAAGCAACACACATCAAAGTTGCTGGTGAACGCAGCAGAAGGGTCTAGGCCTGAAACGTCGACTGTACCGCTTCCTAGAGATGCTGCCTGGCCTGCTGCGCTCACCAGCAACTTTGATGTGTGTTGCTTTACAAATATCTTTTCACTTCAAAAAGCAAGAATGCTCTCACACCAAAACAGTTCAAAAGAAGTTTAAATGCTTCAAAAGGATTATTAGATCCATGAAGAATCTAAATTTCATAGTATTTCAATGCAAGATAACTGGAAAGATTTAGAAAGTATATGTTTTTCTTATTCTGATAAAGCGTATCCAGAACTTGATAAGAAGCACATAACACATGCCTGCTCCCATTCATTATGACTGAGTGGGAAAGACTATTTGCATCTCATTTGACTGGGTGTAGGTTCTTTCATCACATTTATACCGTGCCCCCATTTGTCCAGGTCCCCATCCCTGTGCCAAACTGCATAAAGAGTGCAGAGTTGGAGCACAGCTGTTGGCCACATCCTTGGGACTTCTGCCTCCCCTTGGGCCAATGCAGAAATCCAAAAGTTGTGATTAGTTACACGGTGAATTGTTCGTAACTTTGTCAACATTTCCTTGCTATATCCTGGCCATAAGTGATTCAATCATAAATATATATTGGTTCATGAATATATCACTTATTAACAAACATTAGAATCATGTACTGCAGGGGAACATTTTTTCACAAATCTGTATTTACCTTGTGTGAATTTTTTTAAAAATAAATATATTTTCCTGAAATTGGTGTTATGAATGTTTTCCCCAGAAGCTACTTAAAACATGAACAAATTTAACACAAATCTAAATGACAGCACCATCTGTCAAAAATGATTACCTCTGGGATATGTCTAAATGCCTGGTTCATAAAGGCAGCAAATGATATTTCTAAAAGTGTAGAAGTTAACCTTTTGCTTTTCAGCACAAATTCAGATATGGAAGTTGTACACAACAAAATTAAGTAGCACATACAGGCCTTTCACTTCTTCATTCCCAAACTGGCATTCATTCATTAAAAACAAAATATGCTGAAAACATTCAGGGCTCAGGTAGCATCTCTGGAGGGAGAAATAGTTAACATTTTGGATCCACAGCAATTCAACATAACTTAGTAAGAAAGAATAAGTTATTATTAGCAAATGCAGAGATTTTTCAGGTTGTTCTATTTTCATTTCTGATCTCCAACATCTGCAATCATCTGATTTTCGCGTACTGCCATTCAATAAGCTCATTTCCTTCTGTGGTTTCACATCCTCACAGCACCCTCATTCCTTAATTCCTTTAGGTTCCAAAATCGATAGGTATCTGACCTGAACATGCTAGTTACTTGGCTTCCAGACGCCTCAGAAACACAAAATTCTAAAAAATTACAGCTTTGAAAAAAAATACTTACTTTGAAAAAATAAATTTCTCATTATCTTTGTCCGAAATAACCAATCCTTTGTACTGAGTTTTTCATTGATTCTATTGTATTTCTTTGGCCTTCATAAATCAAAGTGTTGAGTGCAGGAGTTGTGCTTTTATGTTGAAATTTTGGAAGACATTTCTGAGGCCTAATATGGAGTATTGTGTGCAATTCCGTCACCTACCTACAGGAAATGCATCAATTAGTTTGAAAGAGTGCAGAGAAAATTTATAAGGATGTTGCTAGGACTTAAGGACCTGAGTTATAAGGAAAGGTTGAATAGGTTAGGACCTAATTTCCTAGTTTGTAGGAGAATGAGGGGAGACTTGATACAGATATAAAAATGATGAGGAGTATAATAGGGTAAATGCAGGAGGATTTTTCTATTGAGGATGAGTGAGAGTAGAACTAGAGGTCATGGGTTAAGGGTGAAAGGTGAAGAGTTAGGGGAACATGAGGGAGAACGTTTCACTCTGAGTGTGGTGAGAGCATGAAATGAGCTTGCAGCACAAATAGTGGATGGTTGGTTCAATTTCAACATTTAAGAGAAATTTGGACAGGTACATGGATAGGAGGGGCATGGAGGGCTATGGTGTCAGGCCTGCATGGGCTGGCACTTCTCTGTCTCAACCCAGCTAAAAGAAGTCACCTGCCATTCATTTCCAACCCATCACTTCCAGCCTATATAAACCGAGCTCATATCCACTTTCCTTTTCCTCCCGTTAAACCAGACGATCTCAACCAGTTGCTCCTAACCTTCAGGTACTTTGCTACCCGTTATATTTAGTATCTATTCCCTCTTGTTTTGGGGGCTTGTTATTTTGCAGTTTATTATTAAAGTAAGCATTCACTGCTGAATCATCTCAGCTGCTCTGAATTTGGTTCAAGACTCTTTTACATTTCCTGACAAACGGTCCGGGCGCAGGTTGATGGGACAAGACAGATTGTTAGTTTGGCATGGACTGAATGGGGCAAAGAGCCTGTTTCTATGCTGTTGTATTCTATGTCTCTATGACTCTACTGTGAAAGCCTGCAAGTATCACATTGTAGTATATAGTGACATATACGTACTTTGATAATAAATTTAATTTGAACTTTGAGATCCTAATTGGTGGCTCTAGATTTCCCAGCAAGACAAATGTCTAACACTTACACTGTTAGTTCTTTAAGTCTCCTCACAGGAAGATTTGTTTATGTTGTATCATTCTAATTTTTTCCAAATTCTAAAGAATGTACAACCTTCAACAGTTGGAATCATTTCTAGCTATTGAAGAGCATCTTGTTGAACTTGCTACAATCAATTACATTGTTGCAAGCATTCGGTTCATGATGACAGATGAGTAAGCTTATTAAACTCAACAACTGGTTTTATTGTGATAAACACAAAAACAGACTGGGCGCTATGAATTTGGGAGAGAACATACAGATGGGGGAGGTGATTGTTACACACCGCAGTTACAGTCAGGGAGACCCACAAACACACATGTGAATAACTATATAACCCAAGCTAAAAATTATCAATAAATGAATTTGAACATCTCACTATAATCCCACAAAAGCATTTTAATACAAGGACAATAAATAGCACTGGTCATTAAGAATGCTGTGGCGAGCAGTCAACCATGCCCCCGCCCTCTCCCAGAGTGACCCACAATATGTTCTTACATGGAGTTAAGATATACACCATGGGAACAACCTTCCTAGCTCAAATCAACCATATTAACCAAGATGTCTTACCTACCCTCATCCCATTTGTCCATACCTTTTCCTACCCATGTATTCAGTATGCGGATGACAACACTGCCACAGCGCACTCGGAAGATCACCTCCTATGCATCCTGAATGGCTTTGCTTTTGACTTGAATATAAAAATAGGCACAGGTCCTACATCAGTCACTACTCAAGATGTCATTTATCCAACCTTCCATAATGGTAGATGATATCGCCAATGAAAATGTAAATCACTTCCCCTGCCTTAGTAACATTCTCTCCTTGGATCAGTATTCAGTCTTTGGGCTGGGGGCATTGTGTTTTAAACCAGACTCAGGTTTCGAAACATAGCAGCTAAATGCTTCTAAAGATCGAGGAGATTTTTGAAGAACTTCCCACTAATATTCTTTGCTTAGGTTCAGGTCATAAATGGGAGCGAGTCTTCAGTTCTTAATGTAACTGGTGATCAATAATCAGCTTGCTGTTAAAAAGACATCTTTGCAAACTGAAGTACTGTCTATACAGCAGATTTGCCTTAAGGCACCTGGTCTAACTGTTGAAGAGGTGCAGTGTAAGGCAATGGGTATGTTATTTGTGCTTGTTTCAAAACAGACAACGCTGGCTGTGCTGTTTAGTTCAAGGAAATTTGCAGAGCGCATGGATAATACCACTTAAAATAGCAATAGTTAATCTATTAATAAGTTGGAATATTTGTATACACATGGAGTTACTGTAGCCTCACAGAATTAATTGTGGGTACCTGGAAACTCAGTCTCCAGAAGCTTTTAGACCACTTGTGCTGAAAGGTATCTGAGAAAATAGCACGTGTGTGTGAAGTCAGCCACAAGACAAAAAGACAGTATAAATTTAGAGAGATATTCAGGATTATTATGAACATTAAGAAGATTGAGAAAAGAACAGGGTGAATTAGAATCCACTTCGTCTTCGATTTCTGTGATGGACAACTGGTTTGTCTGTGTATCGTGGATACTGTAGGTCTTTTCAGCTCATAGAAATTATACCTTTCTTTTGGAAATCCTTTGTGTTTTAGAAATGGTTTGTAATTTTATATGTCTTTTATAAGATAGAAATGCTTTGTCAGTTTTAAATGTGTTTTAAGAATGCTGTTGGAATTTAAACGTGTATTATTGAGAATAAATTAACTTTGTTTAAATAACTTTGTTAGCTGAAAGTATCTCATTATTGGTGGGGAGGAGGGACTCACCACTCAAATAGGGGGCATTGGCAGCTAGCTCACCATGTAGCGTAAATAGGGAAGTGAACTTGTCTTTGAAGATTGATAGTTACAGAATAATATGGGTACCTGTGAGGGTATATCACATAAGGCAGCACGGCAACATAGTGGTGTGACGAGAATACACATAGATTAAGATGTTAGCTGTCCTGTGCTGGCACCAGTGGGATCAGCAGTTGGTCTGCCACCTGTCTTCAGGAGAAATAGAGATAAGAAAAACAATGGAGCAGCATTTGGAGATGTTAATGAAGGGACGGGAGAGTTTAACGGAAGGAGAGCCGTCAAGATCGGCTCCCCCTTTGAACCCTGAACTGTTTGAAGTGATGGACAGGCGATACCCCAGCAGGGGGATAAAAAGGGACAGGTTCGCTAAGGCAAGACACATGACACCACCAGGTAACGAGACCCTGGAAGCGGTGCGCCTCCCATAAGTCGGTGGGAAGTTTTGGAGGGCTGGTTGCGGGACCAAGCCATAGACGCACAGGGTGGAAAGGCACAATCGGCGGGAACCTGGTGTGTGTCTGCCCTTGCCTGGGTGCCAGGTTCACTGCAGAGAAACGATTGTATCTGGAAACGGAGGGGTCACAGTCGGTGACCTCAGAAGACATCACAAAGGGCTCGCCTGAAAGCTGACTGCGAAGAATATTGAAGGTCTGTGTGGAAGCTGTTTGAATATTCCTTCGTTTTGCTCTCTCTCTCCTTCCCCCCACTGTCCATCTCCCACGGCAGTGATTACGGTGAACTGAACTGAACTCAATTGAACTGAACTTTGCGTCACTTTGAAACTGGTCATTTACCCCTAGACGACGATGGAGCTTGATTGATCCTGTTATCCTAATTCTGTGTACATGTGTGTTTATCATTGCTGAACTGTTGCATTTATTATCCTTTTGATTAGAGTACTGTGTTGCTTGTTTCTTTAATAAAACTTTCTTAGTTCTAGTAATCCAGACTCCAACTGAGTGATCCATTTCTGCTGGTTTGGCAACCCAGTTACGGGGTACGTAACATAAGTGGGGTTCTCGTCCGCGATTTTGAACACTAAATTTGGGACGGAGTAAATTGATTGGGTTAAAATTCCCGAAAGAAAGAAAAGACAAACAGCAGAAATGGAGGTTGAGGAATTTATAAAGGCGCTGACCTTGGAGGCATTAGAGGATGCCAGGAAAGCGGAATTGGCAGCTGTGGCCAAACGGTTGAATCTTGTTAAGGGGAAGTCGACAATGAGGAGAGAGGAGATACACAGAGCTATCATGGAGCACTATGTATCTAAAGGTGTATTTCCCCAAGGGGAGCTGGAGGTGGTGTCTATTGAAAAACCTGCTGGAGACGCGGTACAGGTGCAGCTTGAAAAACTGAGACTCGAGCACGAGTTCCAGGTACGGCAGCTAGAACACGAAGAGAAAGAGAGGCAATGGGAGTGAGAAGAGAAAGACAGAGAGTTAGAAAGGCAGGAGAGAGAGAGACAGTTGGAGCGAGAAGAGAGAGAGAGGCAGAGGGAAAGGGAATTCGAGCTGGAGAAGTTAAGGATAAGGGCAGAGCAGGGGTCCGTGCCGAACCAAGGTGGAGGGTTCCGGGTGACCCAGGAGGTTAGGCTGGTTCCCCCATTTGACGATACAGACGTGGATCGGTACTTTCTCCATTTTGAAAAAGTTGCTACAAGTCAGGACTGGCCGAGGGATAAGTGGGCTGTTTTGCTTCAGAGTGCACTGAAAGGGAAAGCCCAACAAGCTTACTCAGCTTTGTCCGCGGAAGATGCCCAGAGGTATGAGGTGGTGAAAGAGGCCATCCTCAGGATTTATGAGTTGGTCCCGGAGGCATACCGGCAGAGGTTCCGGAATGCGAGGAAGCAGTGGGACCGCACGTATTTAGAGTTTGCCCGTGAGATGCAGACATATTGTGAGCATTGGTGCGCCTCGAAGGGGGTAGAGGGGGATTATGACAGACTGCTGCAGCTGATCCTGATTGAGCAGTTTAAAGGTTGTGTCCCTGAGGGTATGAGACCCTACCTAGATGAGAAAGAGGCAGCCACGTTAGCCGCAACTGCTAAGTTAGCGGATGAGTATGTGTTGACGCATAAAATGAAGTTTGCCCCGAGTAAAGGCTACCAGAAGGGTAGTCAGGACGGCGGGGAGAGTCCGCCAGAAAAGTCAGAAAGTAAGCCGGGGACTAGTGAGAAGGATAAGGTAGACCGGGAGCAGTGTGGTAGGAAGTCTCCTGGGGTCGTCTGTTATAATTGTGGGAAAGTCAGACACTTTGCGTCCAGGTGCTTTGCCCCAAAGGAGACGGGAAAAGGAAAAATGGCGATTTTGACTGGCTGTATCGAGCTGGTAAACGAACAGCTAGGACAGGAAAGGTCTGCCAAAGTTCAGGAAGGGCGCGAGAGGTTTATCTCAGCCGGATTGGTGTCAGTGAAGGAGGGGTTAAAACCAGTTCCAGTGCGGATCTGGAGAGACACGGGAGCATGTCAGTCATTGATATTGAAGAGTGTATTAGAATTTAGCTCAGAGACCCAGACTGGGGAGGTCAAGGTCAAAGGTACTGGGGGAGGGACAGAGGCAGTCCCTTTGCACCAGATACACCTACAAAGCAACTTGGTCTCTGGACTAGTCACGATCAGGGTGAAGCCCGAATTACCGATGAAAGGCGTGGAAGTCTTGCTCGGTAATGACCTCGCCGGGGGAATCGTGTTCCCAGCCGTGAGATTGACAGGTCAGCCTGCCAGCATTGAGGCCCCGCCCATGGACTCACAGGTTCATCACGGGACTGCCGAAGTAAATTTAGCTGAGACGTTTCTGCCAGCCTTGTACGAGAAGGGGGTAGAAAGTGAAAAGAAGGAGTGTAGTGAAACAAGATGTAGTGAGGGAGCTGAGACAGACGTAGCATTAGCCAGGAAAGAATTTGTGCAGGCGCAGGAGCGAGACAAGGGGCTGATGGTTTTGGTGGAGACAGCTCTCTCTGACGCAGAATTAAAAAGGGAACCAGTAGGCTATTGTGTGGAGGAGGAAGTGCTAAGAAAGAAAGGGAGACCAAGTACCGTACCCGCAGATGAGGAATGGGGGGTGGTGCAAAAGAGTTATGGGGATGAGATTGGGTACCCCTCGGTGGACATTTTGCGGTGCTGGAGGAAACAGTTGGTGGAATCATGAAAGGGGTTTACCGGCTGCACAGGAGGAAGGATGTTATTGATTATGGCAGACGCGAACTGAGACGGTCACAGGCTTTTGATATGCTAACAAACCTAGTCGGTGTTACTGCAGAAATCAATGAAGCTAGGGTCCCCCTGATAAGAGAAAAAAACCATTTTGAAAAGATGAGTATGGTACTGACCAGATGGGAGAAGGCTGTTGTTTTGACCAGCTCTGCTGGTAAGGTCTCTCCCTTAATCCCCGAACAAAACGACTCTTTAGGAGAAGTAATTAAACGACTCGCACACGTGCGTTTGATTGTCCCGAGGCGATGCAAAGAACTGGGACACTGGGTGGTGTTTGTTACGCTAGGTCAGCCTAGTGAGTAACATCCCTATAGAATGGCTAATTCAGTGACGAAAGGGCTGACGAACACAGAGGTGTGTATTGGCGATGTAATACGGCTGTCTGAAGCCAGCTTGATAGTGAACCTTGAAAAAAATGAGTTCGGCCACAAGAAGGTCACTTATCTGGGAATTGTGGTGACACAGGGGCAGCTGGCAGCGATGCAAGCTAAAGTGCGGGCTATCTCTGACATCCCAACCCCGACAGACAAGAGGGCCCTCAGAAGGCTCTTGGAGATGGTGGGGTATTGTAGGAAGTTTTGCAATAACTCTGCGGTTACTACCCCTCCCCCTCCTACTAAGCCCTTGCGAGAGAAAACTAAGTCGGAATGAGACGACCCTTGTTATTGTGGTCCAGGACGAAACCCAATGAGGGGTTACATTGATCGCAATTCATCAGTGTTTTTGGCCACTATGAAGTTTGCTAAATTGGAGCCTGGTCTAAGGGATTATTAATAACACATATAAAAGGAACAGAAAATGTGATGGCTGACTGTCTGTCAGGTGTTGACAACTTAAAATTCGCTGTATTAGCCAAATAGCTGATAAAGATGTATATTTGTGTGTATCAAATAATGTATTCATGTTTGTAATTTTTACCCCGGTAAAAATCCTTAAAGGTGGGAGGTGTGACGAGAATCACATAGATTAAGATGTTAGCTGTCCTGTGCTGGCACCAGTGGGATCAGCAGTTGGTCTGCCACCTGTCTTCAGGAGAAAGAGAGATAAGGAAAACAATGGAGCAGCATTTGGAGATGTTAATGAAGGGACGGGAGAGTTTGACGGAAGGAGAGCTGTCAAGACCGGCTCCCCCTTTGAACCCTGAACTGTTTGAAGTGATGGACAGGCGATACCCCAGCAGGGGGATAAAAAGGGACAGGTTCGCTAAGGCAAGACACACGACACCACGAGGTAACGAGACCCTGGAAGCAGTACGCCTCCCATAAGTCGGTGGGAAGTTTTGGAGGGCTGGTTGCGGGACCAAGCCATAGACGCACAGGGTGGAAGGGCACGATCGGCGGGAACCTGGTGTGTGTCTGCTCTTGCCTAGGTGCCAGGTTCACCGCAGAGAAACAATCGTATCTGGAAATGGAGGGGTCACGGTCGGTGACCTCAGAAGACATCACAAAGGGCTCACTCGAAAGCTGACTGCGAAGAATATCGAAGGTCTGTGTGGAAGCCGTTTGAATATTCCTTCGTTTTGCTCTCTCTCTCCTTCCCCCCACTGTCCATCTCCCATGGCAGTGATTACGGTGAACTGAACTGAACTCAATTGAACTGAACCTTGCGTCACTTTGAAACTGGTCATTTACCCCTAGACGACGATAGAGCTTGATTGATCCTGTTATTCTAATTCTGTGTACATGTGTGTTTATCATTGCCGAACTGTTGCATTTATTATCCTTTTGATTAGAGTACTGTGTTGCTTGTTTCTTTAATAAAACTTTCTTAGTTCTAGTAATCAAGACTCCAACTGAGTGATCCATTTCTGCTGGTTTGGCAACCCAGTTACCGGGTACGTAACAGTGGTTAGCACAATTCTGTACAGTACGGGCGACCCGGGTTCAATTCCCATCTCTGCCTGTTCTCCCTGTGATTGTGTGGGTTTCCTCCGGGTACTCCGGTTTCCTCCCACAGTACAAAGATGTACCGATTGGTAGATTAATTGGTCATTGTAAATTGTCCTGTGATTAGGCTACAATTAAATTGCAGGAATGCTGGGCAGTGCAGCTTGAAGGGCCGGAAGGGCCTATTCCATGTTGTATCTCAATAAATAAATGAGTCTGGGTGTCTTCTTTCGTACCTGCATACAGGCCAAGGCTAAAGAGCAAGACTCCAGAGAAAAGGACAGCAAAGGGGTGGTCGTGGGAGGCAGAGGAGTGGCTGTGTGATTGCTTCAAGCCAGTGGACTGAGCCGTGTTCAAGGACTCAGAGGATCTGAATGAATACACCGCAGTTGCCGTAGGCTTTGTAAAACAGTCATAAGTGTGTTGGCTGTTCATTTCCACGGATGCTGCCCGACCTGCTGAGTTCCCCCAGCGTGTTGTGCGTGTGCTTTGATCCCAGCATCTGCAGAGTATTTTGTGTTTACAGTCATAGATAAGTGTGCCCCTGCAAAATCATTCAATCCCTGACCAGAAGCTCTGGATGAACCAAGAAGTTTGCTACCTACTGAGAGCCAGGTCAGTGGCAGACAGGCCTGGTGACCAAGTAAAGTACAAGAGGTCCAGATACGACCTCCGGAAAGCCATCTCACATGGGAAGTGGCAATTCCGGACCAAACCTGAATCAATGAAGGATGCTCGGCAGCTGTGGCACAGCTTGAATGCTATCATCTCCTACAAAGTGAAAGAGAGACAAAGGTGACAAAAGGTTTTGCCTTCAGATGAGTTTAATGCCTTTTATGCCCAATTTGACTGTTAAAACATGGAGGCAACTTCACAATCTCCCACAGCCCCTGACAGCCCCATGATTTCAGTCTCTGAGGACGATGTGAGAGCATCCTTCCGGAAGGTAACCCATGGAAAGCATCCAGCAGAGTACTAAAGAACTGTGCTGATCAACTGACTTGACTATTCACTGATATTTTTAACCTCTTGCTTGGACAGTCTGAGATACCTATCTGCTTCAAGCAGCCTTCAATTATAAGAGAACGTGATAATCTGCCTCAGGGTTTGGTGATGAAACATTAACAACTCTTGCCTGTGAAGTGACCTGGATCCACTCCGATTTGCCTACCATCACTATAGGTTGACAGCAGATGCCATTTCATTGGCTCTTCACTCAACCCTAGAACATCTGGACAGTGAAGATGCATATATTAGGATGCTCTTCATTGACTACAGCTCAGTATTCAATACTATCGTCTTCTCAAATCTAATTATTAAGCTCCAAGACCAAGGCCTCAATACATCCTTGTGCAATTCGATCTTCAATTTCCTCACTTGCAGACCCCAGTCAGTTCAGATTGGCAACAATACCTCCTCCATAATCACCATCAGCACATGTTCACCACAAGGTTGTGTGCTTAGAACCACCCCTCCACCGCTCATACTCACTTTATACTTATGACTGTGAAGTTAAGAACTTCTCCAAAACCATCACAAACAAGAGAAAATCTGCAAATGCTGGAAGTCCAAGCAACACACACAAAATGCTGAAGGAATCAGCAAACTAGGAAGCATCTCAGAGAAAGAGTACGGTTGATGTTTCAGGCCAAGACCCTTCGGCAGGACTTACGGTCTCAGCCCGAAATATCAGCTGTACTCTTTTCCATAGATGCTGCCTGACCTGCTGAGTTCCTCCAGCACTTTGTGTGTGTTCCCAATGCCATATTCAGGTTTGCTGTCATCGCTATTGTTGGCCGAAACGAAAAGAGATTTTAAAAATCTGCATATAAGAAGGAGATTGAAAATCTGGCTGAGTGGTGCCACAACGACCTCTCACTAAATGTCAGTAAAACCAAGAAGCTGATTATTGACAATAAAAGGAAGAAACCAGAGGTCCATGAGGCAGTCCTGATCAGAGAGATCAGAGAGGAGAGAGTCAGCAACTTTAAATTCCTTGGTGTTATCATTTCAGAGGATCTGTCCTGGGTCTGGTACATAAATACCATTACAAAGAATGCACAGCAGTGCCTCTAATTAAAAGTGTGTGAGATTTGGCATGTCATCTGAAACTTTGACAAACTTCTATAGATGTTCAGTGGAGAGTAAATTGACTGGTTACATTACAGCCTGGTATGGAAACACCAATGCCCTGTATGATGTAGTAGACACAGCCTGTCCTTCATGGGTAAAGCTCTCCCCACCATCAAGCACATCTACATGGAGTGTTATCACAGGAAAGCAACATTCATCATCAAGGAGGCTACAATCGATGCCATGTTCACTCCTTGCTGCTACCATCAGGAAAGTGGTACAGGAGCGTCAAGGCCCACAACACCAGGTTCAAGAACACATCATCCCTCAACCATTAAGCTCTTGAACCAGAAGGAATAAGTTCACTCAACTACACTCTTCCAAATGCTGAACTTGAATTTACTGTGAATACTTATTTACTACCATTTCACACTGATGTGTAGGGCAGCAATGAAGGTCCTCCATCTCTGATAGTGTTCAGGGCTTCCTTCATTATGACAGTAGCTTCTTCTGGGTGGTCACTATATTTTTACTTTGACAATAAATTTGCTTTGAATTTTGAACTTTGAACTTTGTATAGTTTGAGTTCAGAATTTCACTATCAGCACACCCAATAGCATCACATCCTCAAAAGCAGGCATCAACTCTGAGCAGTGCTAGTGAAGCCTATGCAAGATTAAGGAATAGAGTCTTGAAGGTTCAAACTAAACTTTCGGTTTATAGAGCAGTCATTCTTTCTACGTTGCTGTATTGAGCTGAATCATGGACCACCTGCAGTAGATACTTGAAAGACGTTGAACAATACCTCCAAAGATCCTGACAAAAGATTTTGTGGATCAGCTGGAAAGACAGATACACTCATTTTCGCTCTTGCACAGACTGCACCAGAATATGTGAATCCCAGGTCGTCCTCTACATACACCTGAGGATCCACCAATAGACAACATACTCGACTTGAATGATCATCTTCATACTACCATTTGTCTAAGTGTCCCTTCCTCTGAGAAGAGATTCCATATACCAAGCAACACACACAAAATGCTGGAAGAACTCAGCAGGCCAGGCAGCATCTATGGAAAAGAGTAAACATATCGACTGCCCCATGTAAAAAATTTTAGAACCCCTCTACTCTGAGGAAAAGACTGTGACTAATCCTTGCATAAACCTCTGTAAGCTCATCCCTCAGCATCTTTCACTCCAGAGAAAAGAGCCTTAGACAATCCAGCCACTCCTTATAACTCAAGTCCTCCAGTCCAGGCAAAATTCCTGTGAATATTTTCTGCACCCATGCTACCTTAATCACATACCTCTCAGTTAGTTTTTAATTTTATTTCTTTGGTATCTTTATCCCACAAATTAGTTATTGATTCAGGCATGAAAGGTAGCTGGAGTAAAAATGGTTATATGTGAAGAATTGTGGAAGTGATTTAAATTAATCCTTTCATAAACAACATGAGTTGAATGTATTGTCAAGTAAAACCTTCCGGTGTGGAAGATCTGGATTTCCCCTGGGACTCAGCAAGTTAAAGAAGTGAGTAGCTGACCAAAGAACTGAACAACCTACCCTTGCGTGTGGTGTGAATCAGTAGACCAAATCATGTCCTCAGCTCCTTAGGACTATGACTTGTACTCAGATCCTACAGGAATGCGATTATGTGTGAACAAGAGCTGTAGATATAACTGTGACCAACAAGAGAAAATCTTCAGATGCTGGAAATTCAAGTAACACACACAACATGTTGGAGGAACTCATCAGGCAACATCTATGGAAAAGAATACAGTTAATTGTTTGGGCCGAGTCCCATCATCAGGACTGGAAAAAATAGATGAGAAGTCAGAGAAAGAAGGTGGAGGGAGGGAAGGAAGAAAAACAAGGTATTAAGAGATAGGTGAAACTGAGGGGGGAGGGGTGAAATAAAGAGCTAGAAGTTGATTGGTGAAAGGGATAAAAGGGGGAATCTGATAGGACAGGAGAGGTCATGGAAGATAGGGAAAGGGGAGGATCACCAAGGGAGGTGATGGGTAGGTAAGGAAATGAGGTGAGAGAGGGAATTGGGAATGGGGAATGGTGAAGGGGTGAGGTCATTACTGGAAGCTCACCATTCCCCATTCCCATTTCCCTTTCTCACCATATCTCCTTACCTGCCCATCACCTCCTTCTTGTGCTCCTACCCCTTTCCTTTCTTCCATGACCTTTTGTCCTCTCCTCTCAGATCCCGCCTTCTCCAGCCCTTTGTCTCTTTCACTAATCAACCTCCCATCTCTTTTCTTCATCCCTCCCCCTCTCCCGGTTTCATCTATCACCTACTACCTTGTACTTCTTCCTCCCCTCCCTTCAACTTCTTGCTCTGACTTCTCATCTTTTTTCTCCAGTCCTGATGAAGGGTCTTGACCCGAAACGTTGACTGTACTCTTTTCCATAGATGTTCCCTGGCCCGCTGAGCTCCTCCAGCATTTTGTGTGTGTTGCATAGATTTAACTGCGCCCATTCGTGATGGTTCACATAGTCAAATTGCTTGCTAAGTTTGCATGATAAGAATGACCGTACAAAGGACATCAATTTCACTTTGGAAATCCTACTTTAGATAGAGAAAAAGAGGGAAAATATCAGGAAGAGAAGGTATAATGTTGGAAAAACAAAAGAAGATGGACAGGAATTTCTACTCATTTAATCTGAGTTAATGTGGTTTAATTTTCATTAAGTTTTGTTTTAAAAAATTGCCTGGATCTGCAGTGAAAGGGTAAATTCCTGTACAGCTGTAACAAAGCAACAAATAGGTCTTTGAAGTAAGGAGATCATATGCATTCCTGTTGAATTCAAAGAGCCAATTGGCATATCCAAAGCTCATTACATTCCAAATGAAGCTTGTGCTTGTCAAACCTTTGATATGAAATCGGCCATCAGATTGATGGAAAGTAAAAACCTATGGCTGGTTCAGAAACAGAGTAAAATCACAATAAATCTCTCTCATAAAATTAATCTCATACATTATTAAAACAAATGATACAAGAGAGTTAAATCAAGGTTCCAAACAATATTGGTGGGTCAGATATCTGCCATAAATAACACAATACTCATTTTTACAGTCCTGCATCTTTCATCATGTCTATATTGTGTATTCTGTACCAAGTACTTACCATTAGCTATAACATAACATCTCAAGGACAAAGAGGTCTAACCTATTGGTGTGCAGAAGCACAATAATTTAACTTAATTATGACGTATGTGTGTGACCTAAAATGGATATTTTAGTAACAAAGCAAGTAGATTTACATGATTTAGAGAAAAAATGCTGTTTAAAATGTTGCAGCTCTACCTCAAATCCCCTTTGTTACTCAGCAACTTGCTCCATCCTGAGGCAGTGGTGAGAATGGCTAGTTGATTCAATATTTATTAAAAAATGTTGAATCATGTTCACATGAATACAACCATTTCCCTCAAAGTAATAAATATAGCAAGAATGTGACACAAAGGCCATAAAGTGGCCAGATAATACTACTACTAATTAGTATTTGGAATGCTTTGCCATTCATGTCTGCTTACATTTTATTCTTTGATCAAAGATCATCAGGGGTAGAAGACCTTCAGAGATTTTGTTTGGTTATTTTAGGGGAACTGTAGTAGGCTCCCTTTTTACACCTCAGTGTCATTCACAGCTGACTGCAGGCATAGGTGATTTGTTCCTGCAGCAAAAAAACACTCAGTTTTCTGTAATTCAAGAGGAGCCCTAGCAATGCCAAAATATCCTAAGAGATATTCGAAAATGAACACTTAATGGACCTGACCTCTTCTGTACATCAGAATATTGATTTTTTACCAAATGCTTGAGAAAATTTTCTCTGATTCAAGAGCAATTTTCAAGAGCAAAAGCAGCATGCGATGATATAGCACCTTTGACATACAAAGGCACTGGAGTTGCACGGATTAGAAACAGGTCTTTCAGCCCTTAGAGTCGATGACAACCATCAACCACACATTTACATCAATTCTAAACTATTCCCATCTCATTCTCCCCTCATTCCACTAATATCCTCCCAGAATCTGCCACTGGGCCACTGCCACTGGAGGTAGTTTTTAAAGAACAATGAACCTACCAGCCCTCATGCCTTTGGAATATAGGAGGAAACAGCCGCACCCAGGAAGAGCCTGTAGGGTCACAGGGAAAACAATAGACAATAGACAATAGGTGCAGGAGTAGGGCATTCCGCCCTTCGAGCCAGCACCACCATTCACTGTGATCATGGCTGATCATCCACAATCAGTATCCAGTTCCTGCCTTATCCCCATAACCTTTGATTCCACTATCTTTAAGAGGTCTATCTATCTCTTTTTTGAAAGCATCCAGAGACTTGGCCTCCACAGCCTTCTGGGGCAGAGCATTCCATATATCCACCACTCTCTGGATGAAAAAGTTTTTCCTCGACTCCATTCTAAATGGCCTACCCCTAATTCTTAAACTGTGGCCTCTGGTTCTGGACTCACCCATCAGCGGGAACATGCTTCCTGCCTGCAGCGTGTCCAATCCCTTAATAATCTTATATGTTTCAATAAGATCCCCTCTCAGCCTTCTAAATTCCAGTATATACAAGCCCAGTTGCTCCAATCTTTCGACATATGACAGTCCTGCCATCCCAGGAATTAACCTTGTGAACCTACGCTGCACTCCCTCAATAGCAAGAATGTCCTTCCTCAAATTTGGAGACCAAAACTGCACACAGTACTCCAGGTGTGGTCTCACCAGGGCCCAGTACAGCTGCAGAAGGACCTCTTTGCTCTTATACTCAATTCCCCTTGTTATGAAGGCCAGCATGCCATTAGCTTTCTTCACTGCCTGCTGTACTTGCATACTTGCTTTCAGTGACTGATGTACAAGAACACCTAGATCTCGTTGTGCTTCTCCTTTTCCTAACTTGACTCCATTTAGATAATAATCTGCCTTCCTGTTCTTACCACCAAAGTGGATAACCTCACACTTATCCACATTAAACTGCATCTGCCATGCATCTGCCCACTCACCCAGCCTGTCCAAGTCACCCTGTATTCTCATAACATTCTCCTCACATTTCACACTGCCTCCCAGCTTTGTGTCATCAGCAAATTTGCTAATGTTGCTTTCAATTCCCTCATCTAAAACATGCAAAGTCCAAACAGATAGCACTCGAGGTCAGGATTTCAGAGGTTTTCAGAGCTGTCAGGCTGCAATCTGTTACTACAGCACTGTTCCACCCACATGCTTCTGACCAGACACATTTATCATGACTGACCAAGGTAACATTAAGATGTGAGAGGCAATTGGAAAGAGTTGGGGAGGTAGTTTCAGAGCTCAGAGCCTACACAACTGAAGATGCTGATGGAGGTCTGAAAAAACCAGGTGTAGATGACATATCAGATATAACAATCCCAAAAAATGCAGGCTGAAGATTAGAGATAGAGATTATGAGAATTAAAAAAATTAGGTAATTACTTTTGATTGCAGAAAATGCCATATAATAATTTACCATTCAGATAAAGCCTGGTTGCATTCTGTCTATATTTAAGACTTTAGTAAATTGCATCAGTGTTATCCTTCATCAGCTGAAGAAGACAATTTAAAATGAACACATTTGAAGAAGAGACTGAGGCACATTTACTTTCAGGGGCCTGAACTAAATTCAGCAAGTTCTCCAGGCATAAAGGTTAATGCTCCTTCAAAATGAGCCACCTCAGATGTACTTGGAATGAAAAAAAATCGCTGGAAACAATAAAAAAGGCTTGGTCATCAGAAGAGAGTGAGTCCAGTCTCCGTACACTCCATGGAACTTAGAAGAACACGGACGATCTAGCAGAACCAAATCCAAACCTTAAAAAATTGATTATGTAAGTTTCAGTATTTGCCTTGTTGGAAGTCTAGAATGAGTACTTACAATCTTAGAACAAGAGACTTGTTATTTTAGATCAAGATCGAGATGAAGAAGTTTCTTCATTTAAAGGACCAAAAAATATTAGAATTACTTATTCCTTATTCTTAGGGGTGGTGGAAGCCTAGTAACTGGGGTGTTCAGAGCAGAACTATAGACACTCAGTGAGTGCAGGTTTGTGGTCTTCTGCTGCTGTAGCATATCCACTTTAAGGTTCAATGTGTTGTACATTCAGAGTTTTTTCCTTTTCAAAGTGGATAGGGCTCTGTCAGAGATCCTGACCCAGAGCTACACTCAAACTTCATCTTTTGTGGCAAAGGGACCCGCTCCTGGGACTCATCGACTGGCTGTTTCTCGATATCCCAAGGACATAGGCTAGAAGATGAGCTTGCCTTTGGGGCTCTGACGCTTTGTGGCCCTGGGTATGAGCTGATTCTATGACAGTGGAGCCAACTGAAGTGTCACGGGAGAAAATGAAAAAATTGGGAACAGTGGAGGGCTTTGTACTCAGCAAACTGTTTGTTCATTCTCTCTCTCTCTCTCTTTCGTTGGTGGGGGAGAGTTTGTTGCCGATTCTTGAGTTGGAGAACTCGGAAATAAAAGTGACATGATCGACATTAACACTATAAATCAGTAAGTCTTTTTCTGTCTTGTCAGTCTACCCTCTTACTGAGTGACACTTATGTGACATCTCTCTACCCCTTTATTCGGGAGAGAGAGAGCCTGTGGTATAATGAGTTGTCAGGTAAACAATTATTTTCTGTTGTCCTGCAGATCATGCAGGGGCTTGGGGGCTTTGCTACTGCTTGCTTGCTAGGCGGAGGGTGCTGATGCTTTTTTTGCTGAAATAAGTGTTGGGGGACAGGGAGGGGGAGTGGGCGCTTTGAGGTTCTGATGTTTTTTACTGTCATTCATTCTTTGGGGCACTCTTCTGTTTTTGTGGTTTCCTGCAATGAACAAGGATTTCAGGTTGTTTATTGCATACATTCTCTGATCTTAAGGGGAAATATTGAATGGCAGTAATGAAAATCTTTAGACCGCAGATGCTGTAATAAAGGTAGCAAATGCTAAACACACTCAGATTAGACAGTGCCCATGGAAAAAAAAAGAAATACGTAGTTAACGTTTCATGCTTGCAACATTTTGTCAAAGTACTTCTCAATTTTATCAAGTATACCAAGAGAGTACATAATAAACTGGGTTGGTACATACCAGGAAACAGACCAAGGCTGGAATGATTTGTCTGTTACCAAAGCCTGGAAAAATAAATGGTATCTCATTTTAGGCTGGATAATAAGAAAAATCAGAAAGGACTGCATATTGAAACACAAAGTCTTGCCATCTCCTGACATATTCATCAACTTCCCAATCAGAAAACAAATATAAATAATTATGAAACATCAGACTAAAAGGAAGGCAAAGGAAGACTTTAAACCATAGGTTACTGAGCAATAGTGAATTACCAAGACTGAGCATTTCTAAATTGCTCAGGGATGTTAACATTTATTTCTAACTGCACTGGTAAGCAGTAGAAGAGTTAGCAGCTTAATTTATTTAACTTAAGGAGATATATCCACTTCCTTTTCCTGTGAAATTTGGTCCCAGTCCATTAGTTCTTCTGCTGTAACATTACCAGCAACAAACCTGGCAAAATACTGTAAAAATCTTAAGTATGCATGAGTAAGTCTAAACAATAGTACACATCGTTAAATGCCTCCCTACAGCAATTTATGACCTATTGTCTTAATCATGGGTTGGTATCGAAAGCCCAAATTATTATTAAATTGCGTGTGACAATTGAAAGGAAATTTAAATAATGCACAGAAGGAGCAAATTTTAGTCTAATTATGACTTTAATGATGTATTCCGTTTTAAAATTCGAAAACTGAAATGGAATTCCCAAAACAATTGGCTGAATTAAAATTTAAAACTATTTCCAGTCCTGCATTAGCTCTTTGTTAATCTTATAAATCTGAATGTTAGAACTGGCACGAGTCCAAAAACCGTATTTATGCTTCAGTGCCCCAAGCTTTCCTCTCTATGCCTGTGCTTATCCGACAACTTACCTTTCCAGAAATGATCTCTTTATTTATAGTTACATTGAAAATGGACCCTGTAAACCTGTCATATTCTGAATACATTCTGTAGCCTTTTAAAAGATGCACATCGTCAGAGATTCCAGGTACAAATCTGTCGTTCTGCCCATTACAGCTATATTGGCATTTGAAGGATGTCCTTTGGAATCACATTCTCCCTCTATTTCTTCAAAAATATTGTATTCATTCCTTAAAGTACAATTCAAGTGACTTTTCAATGGTTCTGTTGAATCTCATTTTAGGAAAAGCATTCCAAGGCAAAATGAATCCAAAATAAAAATTCCCTTGGTATTATTTTGCAATTAGTGTAAATTGTGCCCCCCTTAGTTACTGAAGTTCCTGCCATTTATTTTCCAGCATATCCACATAATAATTAATGGCTTGAATCAATTTCCACATAACCTTCCCTGCTTCATAGGCACAGCCTCTAGACTCTTGTGAAATTACTTCCTCATCCCGGATGATCCTCGCTCTTTATCCTGTTGGACTTGCTGATGGTATCTGTTATGCATCTCAAAGCAGTCCTACTGCAACATTTTGATCCAAAAGACTGAATAATTCCTTCCGTTCTTACAGATCCTATCGAGCTCACTGGTACCTTTGGCAAACTCTTTGTTGCTCAAAGTATTTCATCCAGTATTAACAAAGAAGCTTCTTAGCTGCAGCGATATGGATTTGCTATTTGCATAATCATTTGGGATTTGTTAACTCATTCTAAATTTTCCTGAAATTTCACTTGGCAGAACACATTTTCCTACTATCATGTCACAATTAAGAAATTAAAATGATAGGATTCTCATTCAAGTGGCTGATGCTTTTCATTACTTTGTTATACCTGATCTCTGATGATGTGCTGATTACAAAGCAAAATGAAATCTTTCCAATGCTATAGGAATACATCACAAGAAAATATGCACACTTGTTGTCACAAGGTTTTAATTCAACTGTGGACACTGATCTAAACATCCCCTGACCTGAATTAGCGCTCACATCCTGGATCCACCTTCACCTCACAAATTCTCCTGTCTTCTTTATGTGATCTCCAGCTTTCACCTCACAAATTCTCCTCTCTTCTTTATATTATCTCCCCACTACTCTTTCACTCCAGATGAAGGATCAGGACCTGACACTTTAGCTGCCTACTTCCCTCCACAGATTTTGCCTGACTTGCTAATTTTACCCCAAATTCCAGCATCTACAGTGTTGTGCTTCCATTTGAAAGTTTTTTTTTGCTGTCCAAGAAATCATTCTGTGTCAAATTTGATACTCTTTGTAGTAGAAATGGGTAACTGAATGGAAACTGAGTGCAGACCTCTCTAATATAAGCAGTTTAACAACATTGGACAGTTTGCAGATGAAGCAGCTTTTAATTTGTCCTACCTTATTGGCATCGGGGATGTTAGGTTTGTTCTCTGAGGTGGAAGCGATCAGCTTGTTTTCCTGAATGTAACCAGGTAGACTCCAAAATATTTGTACATGGACCTTTCAGGCTTGCTTCCACAGTTCTCAAAATGCACCACTCTAATAATGGATGACACTTTTGCCTGAGTTTTTAAAATGGCTCCTTTAAATATTTAGGTTTCTGTGTCTGTTTCCACTTCTGATTTTGGGAGTGCTGCCTATGGTATTTTCAGGTGAGAGGTCAGACTGAAGCCCTATCATAGCTGAACCTAGCAAAGTCTTGATGCAGCATCTCAGCCTGAAGCCTTCACAATATCTCTCCTCCCACAAATGCTACTGGACCTGATAGTTTCCTCCAGTAGATTATTTATTGATAACAGATGACAAGATGCTATTGTTTCAAAGTTCAGGGAGTTATTCCCAGTGCCCTGGCTGATATTTCTCATCCATTAACAACACTAAAAAGAGTCTCGTGCTTTAAACTGTCAACATGATGGACCTCACTGATGGCGAATGCTTTTGTTTTCTGTAAGTGTAGTCACACTTATCACATTGGTAACTTAATTAAGCTCAGATTTTATGGAAACTCCTCTGAAGATCTCTATTCTGTGTCACTGAGAGACATGAACTGGAATCTGGCTAGTTTTGGACCATTTAATCTTCCTTTTTGTGCCCTATCACATGTATTTTTGCTGATTCTGCATTCGCTTAGATTAGTTCTGCGTCCTTCTTCCTGTCCAGCAGGCATTCATTGGAGTGCTGTCTTTTCTGTAGCCTACTGTAAAACAGAGTCTTCTGAAACACCCAGATGCTGCATGTAAAGTATTGAGTTTAGAAGCTATGTCGATAACATCTCTGAACATGATCGAAGTCAATTTCTGAAAACTAAAGTCAAAAATTAGGAAAGTTCATATACTACTTACTGAGATTTAAACTATCTACCTTCATTATGCTTACAGTCTCGTCAGTTTTCATTTGTTTTTCCATTGAAAAGTAAATATAATCATCGTAATCAGGATTCCAAACTCTACTGCTCTTGAGAAAAGTTGCATCAGCCCAAAAGTGAGAAGTGAGAAGAATGGAGCTATGCCCCATTCCTTTCCAGTTCTAATGAAAGGCCTCAGCCCAAAACGTTGACTTTCTTTTTCCTCTGTAGATGTTGCCTGGCCAGCTTATTTCCTCCAGCATTTTGTGTGCGTTGCTCCCGAGAAACAATGTGCTCGTTCATTGTCAAGTAGCTGTTTCAGAAAGCTTGTTTTAGCAATGCCTATATGGTAACTACACTACAGAAAGCACTTTGCCGTGTACTGCTTTGGGATGTCCTGGGGATACAGAGCCATATAATTGTACAGCATAGAAACGGGCTCTTTAGCCCACTATGTATATGCGACCCATCATACTTGTCTATACTAAATCCACACTGGCATTAATTCCATACCCCTATAGGTATTGCCCATTTGCCTTGTGTATGACGTTAGTGTTCCTGTCTCCAGCAACTCTTCTGGCAGCTTATTTCCAACAAAACTACTCTTTGTGTGTAAAGTGTAATCATTAAATGCCCTTTAAAAGTCCCCTTCACACCATAGCCCTTTGTCCTTTAGTTTTAGATGCCCTTACTACGAGAAACATATTCTGATTATTTACTTCTCTGCCTCCTTCACTCTCAGGTCATTCATGTCTCCAGGGAAAACAAACCCTTCCTATCCAACTCAAGAACTTCAGTCCAGACAAATATGCTTTTGAATCTTTCCTACACCTTCTGTAGCTTAATCACATCCTTTCTAAAGTGTGATGAGGACATCTGCTCACAATACTCTAAATGTGGATTAACCCACTTATCGTGCAGATGAAAAATAACAGCCTAGCTCTTGTATTCAATGCCAATTATGTGAAAACCTCAATAGAAATGCAACCCTCCCTGTTAGATTTTACAAGCTGCAGTGTTCTGTGTAAGTTAATATAAATGTCTGTGTGTAGATAGTAAATTGTAGAATATGTGATTTGTGCTTTTAGTGGATGAGGAAGGCACAAAAAAAACAGCTGGGAGTCCAAACTGGGAAAGCGTTGCTATGTACCCAGACCTTTGCTGCAGCACAGTGGTGGGAGTTACTCACAATCCATTCTGATCTCTCGAGAGGGACGTGCCAGCCATTAGCTCCGGGAACATATTTGAGATTAGCCTCAATTTAGCTGCGTGCACAAGCAATATGCTTCCTATCTGTGACTATGTTCTGACTTTAAATAAAATTTACTGTTGGCTCAGAATTAACACTTCTTTTAAACTAATGCAAAAGACTCAGCAAAAGCTGAAAAAGAATTCCTGAGAGAGAGGACTCACTTAATGTCAAGGACTTGCCAGTGACAAATCTTTTACAAATTCTCTCATTCGAAATTTATATCCCATATAAATTTCCAGTTATCTCTGATTCTTACACATTCCTTTGTGTGTAGCTGCCTTTCACGGTTTTTTTTCTTCTATACCCTTCAGTGTCATCATGCTATTGATTTCCTTTTTTCAGAGAACAGAGAAGAGTAATGATTAACACAACAAATATTTCATAAATAGTTATTGTACATGGGTTTAAATTGTCTCCACTGATGGGTGAAACCTACTGTGCACTAATTAGGTGGGCTCACAGCACAACCACCGTTAAAGCTATGATTCCTGTGTCATACATAATGCATGGATCATTCCTCAAAGAAAGCTGAAAATTGCAAGACAGGTCCTGACTTGGCCTGTGCAGTGTTGACAAGAAGAGTAAGGTGAAAGGAGCCGTTGTTACCATAGGTATTTCCCACAAGCATTATTTTTAATTCATTTTGAGTGACAAGAGTAAGGCTGTTTATTTTATTGCCTGTCAACAGTTGCCCTTGAGAAGGTAATGGCAGCTTCTATTGTGTACAACTGCACAAAACATGAGAAGGTGCAAAGTTACTCCAGGAATGTTAGTGGGAACAGAGCATCCTAGAACTTTGAGGAGCAATGACAAAGGAATGTTCTAAGTAAGAGCACGTGTGTGTGTGTGTGTGTGTGTGTGTGTGTGTGTGTGTGTCTGCCTTCAAAACTCAGATTACCAAATGGAAAACAAAGAAACAAAGTAATTGTGCTCAACAAAGGAGATAAACCTACTAACAACACACACAAAATGTTGGAGGAATTCAGCAGGCCAGGCAGCATCTATGGAAAAAAGTACAGTCGACATTGCTGGCCAAAACCCTTTGGCAAGAGAAGTACTAGAGTGACGGCACAGAAACAGTCCATGCCAACTGTTGTGGCCACCTATTTGTACACATTAGGACAGTATCTTTTAATGCCTTGTCTATTTAATTATCTGTCTAAATGCCCATTAAAAGCAGTGATTCCATCTAATTTCACCACCTCTTCTGGCAGCGTATTCCAGTTAACAACTACTCTTGGTGTAAAAACAGCTTTACCCTCAGATTTACTTAAAACTCTAACCTCTAACCTTAAAACTGTGCCCTCTTATTTCTGATACCTCTAGCATGGAGGAAAAAGATTTATACGTTTCATAATCTTGCATACTTCTATCAGGTCCCCATCATGCTCTGCACTCCACAAAAAACAAGCTCAGTCTATCCAGTCCCTCCTCAAAATTAAAGTCCTCCAATCCAGGCAACATCATAGAACATAGAGAAGTATAGCACAGTACAGGCTCTGTGGTCCATGACACTGTGCTTTTCCTTTAATCTAGTCCAAGGATAATCTAACCCTTCCTTCCTATATTGCCCTCCGTTTTTCTATCATTCATGTGCCTGTCCAAGTATCTCTGAAATGTCCTAATTGTATCTGCCTCAACCAGTGGTCCCAGAATTGAATTCCATGCACTCACCATTCTCTGTGTAGTAAAATTTCCTTGAGCATCCCTTCTGTATGTTCCTCCAATCATCCTAAAATTATGCTCTCTCATTGCCACCCTGGGAATAAGTTGCTGGTTGCTCATGCTGTCCTTGCCTCTTATGTCTGTCGAGTCACCTCTCATCCTCCTACCCTCCAAAGAGAAAAACCCTAGCTCACTCAACTTAAGACACGTTCTTTAATCCAGGCAATGTCCTGGTATTTCCCCTCTGCCTCCTTTCTCAAGTTTCCACTTCCTTTCAATGATGAGATGACCAGAACTGAACACAATATTCCAAGTGTGGTCTACTCAGGGTTTTATAGAGCTGCAACATTATCTTGTTGTTTTTGAACTCAACCCTCTGTCTAATGAAGGCAAAACACTATATTCCTGTCAAGTTATACAGCAAATTTGTGGGATCTATTGACTAGACACCAAGATCCTCCTGTTCCTCCACACTGCTAAGAATCCTGCAATTAACTCCAAACTCTGCCTTCATGTTACACCTTCCTAAGTGTACCACTTCACATTTCTTTGAATTGAACTCTATTTGCACCTCTCAGTCCAGCTCTAGACCCCATCAATGTCCTATTGTACACTACACTATCCACTTCACCACTACCTCTGTGTCATCTGCAAACTTGCTTACTCACCCTTCCTCATCTATGTCAAATTTACAAAGAGCTGGGGTCTCAGAAATGATCCCAACTAGTCACTGACCTCCAGGCAGAAAACACTATCCGCTCCATCTACCTTCTGTGGGCAAGAAGTTTCCCTGGATTCCATGATACCTACATTTCTGAACGAGCACATCATGGGTAACTTTACCAAGCCTCTTACTAAAATCCATATGCACCACATCCATTGTGCTACCTTCAATTTGTTTTGTCACTTCCTCAAAGGAGACAAACAGGTTTGTGAGGCATGACCTGCCCCTCACAAAGCCACGCTGACTATCCCTAATCAGATTATGTTTCCCCAAGTGCTTGTAAATCCTGTCTTGAAGAATTTTCTCCAATAATTTGCCTACCACTGAAACGAGACTCATTGGTCTATAATTCCCAGAATTATTCCTATTACTATTACCGAACAAAGGAATGGCATTTGCCACCCTCCTGTGACCACCGAGGATGCACTGATCATCACCAATGTTGCAGTAATCTTTTCCCTCACTTCCCTAGAAGCCTGGGTCATATCACTTTTGGCCCCAGGAACTTATCTATCCAAATGATTTTCAAAGATTCTAACACATCCACTTTCTTAACCTTTACATGTTCCAGCATATTAACCTGATCTATTCTGATCTCAGATTCATTAAGGTCCCTCCCTTTCATTAAGTACTGTCCTTACCTTCTCCAATTCCAGGCACATGATTCCTCTTTTACCCTTGATCAGTCCTACCTTCACTTTAGTCATCTTCCTGTTATTTCACCATGGTCTCGGGGTTTTTCTTAATCCTACATGTCGAGGTTTTCTCATGTCCCCTTCTAGCTCTCCAAAGTCCTTACTTAAGCCCCTTCATGTCTACCCTATCAACCTGAAGAGCTCTGACTAACCCTTGCTTCCTAAAGCTTAAGTATGCTTCCTTTTCCCTCTTAACTAGATGTTCCATTCTCTTGTCAACCATTTTTCCTTTCCTATCCTTATTATCTTCTCCCTGTCTCAGTGGGACAAACCTGTCGAGAACCCCATGCAATTGTTCCCTAAGTAACAATTTAGACAGCGGGCTATACTTTATCAGGAGTTTGAAGAGATTTGGCATGTCAACAAATACACTCAATAACTTCCATAGTTGTACCGTGGAGAGCATTCTGACAGGCTGCATCCCTGTCTGGTATGGAGGGGCTACTGCACAGGACCGAAAGAAGGTTGTAAATCTAGTCAGCTCCATCATGGTACCTAGGACATCTTTAGGGAGCAGTGTCTCAGAAAGGCAGTGTTCAGTATTAAGGACCCCCAGCATCCAGGGCATGCCCTTTTCTCACTGTTACCATCAGGTAGGAGGTAGAGAAGCCTGAAGGCTATCATGGTCCGGTCCATGAAGTCCAGATTCCGGTTCACAGTCTGGTCCATTGTTCCTTATTCCAGGTTTTCTGGTTTTCCCTTTTTCTGTTGGGTGCTCTAATTGAGGAAGCTGATTCATATTTTGGGCTGGCTACAGTTTCAGTTGCTGGACTGTTCCTGTCCCAACCCCCTGTCTGAATCCCTTCTCTGCCCCTTCCTCCTGAAGTCTTGCCCTGCAACCAGTGTCTGAAGCCTCGCCTCATCTGTAACCCTTGCCTGCAACCTTCGCCTGCACTGCTGTCAAGTTCAACTGCCGAAGCAAGATAAGGAACTGTCTATCGTTGTTTTGAACTGTCTCTGTGTCCACATCTTCACTAGGTAGGTCCGGCCACTTGCCGCTACCTATTGTTGGGATCCGTCTCTGTGTCCATGCCTTCGCTAGGTAGGTCCGGCCGTTTGCTGCTACCTTGTGATGCAAACTGTCTCTGTGTCCATGCCTTCGCTAGGTAGGTCTGGCTGTTTGCCACTACCTAGTGTTGAGAACTGCTTCTGTGTCCACGCCTTCGCTAGGTAGGTCCGGCTGTTTGCCGCTACCTTGTGTTGGGAACTGTCTCTCTATGTTCTGTGTGTGAGTCCAAGCTCTATGTCCTGTCTCCAAGGAGGGGTTCCGGCTCTGTGTTCCATGTCTCTGCGTTCCTGCTCTCTCAAGACCAAGGCTCTGCTTTCCTGTCCTCCCTCAACCAAGGTTCTGAGTTCCTGTCCCCAAGACCAAGGCTCTGCATCCTGCGTTCCTGTCTCCCAAGTCCAAGGCTCTGTGTTCCTGTCTCCCTCGACCTAGTCAAGGCTTTGTGTTTTCATCCTATCTATGTGCCTCGCCCAGCCCAGGAGTACCATGCCCAGCCTGGTGCTGGGGTTCCCTCGTCCTATGCTGGGGTTCCCTCATCCTGTCCAGGGGTCTCTTGTCCTGTCCAAGGCACGTCCAAGAACCTTGTCCTGTCCAAGGCATGTCCAAGAACCTCGTCCTGTCCAAATCAAGGCTTTGCATCCTCGTCCTGTCCGTGTGCCTCATCCTGTGCAAGAGTTCCACATCCAGACTTGTAGTCATATCATGTCTTCATCTAGTTCTGGAGTCTGAGCCCCAGTCAAGACCCAGGTTCTGGGTCCTTGCCCAATCTCTGGCTCGGAGCCCATACCCAAGACTCGAAGAAACCCAAGCCATGTCCAATGCTGTAGCCATGTTATGTCCTCGCCTAGTTCTGGGGTCCAAGCCCGAGTCAAGACCCAGGTTCTGGGTCCTTGCCCAGGCTCCGGCTCAGAGTCTAAGCACAGGCTCCCAGTTCCCAGTTCCTAGTCCTGGTCCCGCTTGCCTAGCCAATGTCCTAGCCCAAGTCTGTGTTCTTGTCCGAGCTCCTGGTCTGCATCCAGTCATGTCCCTACCCAGCTCTCTAGTCAAGTCCCGTTCCTAGTACTTCAGTGTCTGTGTCTTGCATTTGGGTATTTGGGTCCGCTCCCAACGCACCACGCTCCCCCCCCCCCATATGACAGAGGCACACACTCAGTGATTCAGGAACAGCTTCTTCCCCTCTGCCATCTGATTCCTAAATGGATATTGAAGCTTTGGACACTACCTTACTTTTTTTTTAATATACGGTATTTCTGTTTTTGCACATTTTAAAAAATCGATTCAATATATATAATTGATTTATTTATTATTATGTTTTATTTTTTTTTCTCTCTTCGCTAGATTATGTACTGCATTGAACTGGTCTGCTAAGTTAACAAATTTCACGTCACATGCCGATCATAATAAACCTGATTCTGATTCTGATTCATTGTACATTTGCCAAAGAACACCTGTCCTCAAGTTACACACCTAAGTTCCTGCCTAATAGCATCATATCCCCCTCACCCTCCAGTCAAATAGTTTTCTATTCCATTTGCTCCTATCCCTGTACAAGGCTATTGTAAAGGTCAGGGAGTTGTGGTCACTATCTCAAAAATGCTCTTCCACCAATCTGTCTCCTGACCAGATTAATTGCCTAAAACTAGATCCAGTATGATTTCTCTCCTAGATGGCCTATCCTTTCTGGACACATCTAACAAATTCTGCCTCATCTAAACCTTTTGCGCTAAGGAGGTGCCAACCAACACTTGGCATGTTGAAGTCACTCATGACAACAGCCCTTGCACCTTTCCAAAATCTGCATCTCGATTTGCTCCTCAGCATCTCTGTTGCTATAGGGTTCTATAGAGTGCTCCCAATAGAGTGATCTCCCTTCCCTTGTTTCTGACTTCCAGCAGCACTGACTCTGCAAGCAATCTCCCCATGATACCCTCTATCCCCAATTAGCAACCCCACCCCTCTTTCTCTCCCTGTCCCTTTTGAAACTTCTGAACTTCTGATATCCAGCAGCCATCCTGCCCTTGTGAAATCTAAGTCTCTGTAATGGGCATAATGTCATAGTTCCTACATGCTGGCGATTTCCCCTCCACTCCCTTCATAGCAGCCACAGCTTTCCTGTAATGTGCAACCATTGCTGCATACAATACCCTAATTGTGACCTAACCACTCACTGTTTTATAAAGTTGCAGCAATATGTTTCAGTTCTTGTTTTCTAATGCCAATGAGTAGAAGCAAGTATGCAATATACCATGTTTGCCACCTTATCCATGTTACCACTTTCAGGGAATTATGGACTGACCCTAGGTCATTCTGCTCAGTAAAATTCATTAGCCACCTACCATTTACATGTCCTACCCCATATGAAATCTCAAGATGTATGGGGATTAAATTCTATCTGCCAATGCCCCACACAACCTTCAATTTGATCTGTACTCTGCTGTCACCTTAAGGATTGTACCATGTTCTCCATTGTTCAACTCTGGGTACCAAAGCATCAAGAACCAGCTTACTGTCTAAGAGCAGACACAGAGAAAAAATATTTTCTATGTCCAGAGTTACTTTGTTGACTAAAATACTGGATTGGATTAACTTGTCAGCTATTCATATTATCTTAGTAAGTGATGTTGATATGATTGTAGCATCAGAACCCAACTATATGAATATAAAATCATCAGTAAATGCAGAGAATTAGAGATAGGTGTTGTTTTAACTAGGTCATATTAAATTTTGGTACCGAAAGTTGCTCTGTGTCCAGCCTAACAGCCATCAAGTACTGCAGCTAATATATTGATGTCCAATTACATCTCCTATCTCCCTGAATTGTCTGGACATTATACAACTTGGATATTATTGCCCACAAGTGTAGTCTCACTAGAAATCTGACAAGCCCACAACAAATCAAAATATGCTGCAAAATAGAATAGGATGCATTCACTCACAGTTGGATAATTCAGTACCACAATGACATAATCAAACATTATTTTATGATATCTAAACACTTGAGACAGGAATAAACAGGTTATAGAAAATAATTCTAATTCATTTCATGATGATTCAAAGTGTTTCAAAATCCATTAAGCACATTTGAAGTGATGTCTCTGTTCAGTATAATTTTCCAGAACTGGTATCACGCACAACTGTTTTAATTGGTGAAAATTAACGAACTACTGTTGACTATTATAATACTGCAAACATCATGGGGACACAGAGGTAAAATAATCTTGTTACGTTCTGAACTCATTATGGAATAAATTGTCAAACAGCCTAAGATGAAACCATGAAATTGGAAGAAAATTCATAACAGCTGAATTCTAAATCATGCAGTAAGTGTTGTACCTACTGGGAGGTGTGTAGAGAGGGTGATTGATGTAATAAGCCATCCATGTGGTGAATCCCCAGTAAAAGGCACAGCCCTGAAAATAACAAAACAATAATCTTAACCAATTTTGTTGCTTTAAAATGTCCTTGATATAATTAACTTTTGAGAAAAATATTATTTCAGATCATACACAGCATTTAAATGGATTGCTATAATTTCTAAGTTCCATCAGCTGCTCAAATGGATGTATTTATCATTATAAAGGAAATTGTTGATCTTTATACTTTAAGAGAAAATAAGATCAGAATCAGGTTTAATATCACCGGCACTTGCCGTGAAATTTGTTAACTTAGTACTTTTTTTCCTATATGATAATATAGAGAAAAAATCAACTAGATAGATAGATAGATATACTTTATTGATCCTGAGGGAAATTGGGTTTCGTTACAGCCGCACCAACCAAGAATAGAGCATAAATATAGCAATACAAAAACCACAAACAATCAAACAACAAAATACAAACTATTCCAGATGGAAAATAAGTCCAGGACCAGTCTATTGGCTCAGGGTGTCTGACTCTCCACGGGACGAGCTGCAAGTTCGATGGCCACAGGCAGGAACGACCTCCCGTGCTGCCCAGTATTGTATCTCAGTGGAATATGGCCGAAGTCCAACAGTAAAAAGTTCAATATCCGGTCTACAAACACGTTCCTCGATTGTAATATGACCCAGATTGCACCATCTGTTGTTAACCAGAACATTAAGCACCCAACTCCTTTAAGCTTACCGCTCTCAGTGCACTTTCGTCAGCCCGAACGGTCTGGAAGCTGTCCATGGAAAAGTTTTGATTGGGTATGTCCTCGTGCAGCCCCGTTCCAGTGAAACACATAAGACTGCACTCCCGAAATGTTCTCTGATGCCTGCCTAGCGCCGTGAACTCGTCCATTTTATTACCCACCGAACTCCTCTTCTCCATAAGTCTTTGTTGTCTCGACCGTAAGAACTACAGTAAGTATATACATGTATATTGGATAGTTGAATTAAAAATAGTGCAAAAACAGAAATAATATAGAAAAGTGAGGTAGTGTTCATGGGTTCAATGTCCATTTAAGAATCAGCTAACAGAGAAGAAGAAGCTGTTCCTGAATCTCTGAGTGCATGCCTTCAGGCTTCTGTACCTCCTTCTTGATGGTAACAATGAGAAGAGGGCAAGTTCTGGGTGATGGGGCTCCTTAATAATGGATGCCACCTTTCCAAGGCGCTGCTCTTTGAAGATGTCTTGGATACTATAGAGGCTAGTACCCAAGATGGAGCTGACAAATTTTACAACTTTCTGTATCTTCCTACAATCCTGTACAGTAGCACTCCCCCCCACCCCCCATACCAGACACTGATGCGACCTGTCAGAATGTTCTCCGTGGTACATCTGTAGAAATATTTTAGTGTTTTTGGTGACAAACCAAATCTTCTCAAACTCCTAATGAAATATAACACTATCTTGCCTTCTTTATAGCTGCGTCGACATGTTGGGACCAGATTAGATCCTCTTGACACCCAGGAACTTGAAATTGCTCATTCTCTCCACTTCTGATCCCTCTATGAAGATTGGTTTGTGGTCCCTTGTCTTACCATTATTGAAGTCCACAATGAGCTCTTTGGTCTTACTGACATTGAGTGCCAGCTTGTTGCTGCGACACCACTCAACTAGCTGGTATATCTTGCTCCTGTACGCCCTCTCATCTCCATCTGAGATGCTGCCATCAATGGTTGTATCATCAGAAAATTTATAGATGGCATTTGAGCTATGACTTGCCATACAGTCATGGGTATAGAGGGAGTAAAGCAGTGGCTCAGCACCTCCCTGAGGTGTGTCAGTGGTTGACCATCAGCAAGTAGGAGATATTATTGCTAATCTGTACAGATTAAGAAGTTGAGGATCCAATTGCAGAGGGAGGTCCCAAGGTCCAGATTCTGGAGTTTATCGATCAGGATTGTGGGAATGATGCTGTTAAACCTAAGCTATAGTCAGCATCCTGATCTAGGTGTTTGTTTTGTCCAGGTTATCTGAGGCCATGTGAAGAGCCATTGAGATTGTATCTACCATAGACCTGTTTTGGTGATAGGCAAATTGCAGTGGATTGCAATTTCTTTCCTTCCAATCCACAACTATAATTTTGTTATGCCACTTTTCAAACAAAACTTAAGGCTTTGATCTGTTATTTGCAACTTATTTGCCTGCAAAGAGTGCAGTAGGAAAATGTAATCTGTTTCATATATACAGCACCTTCTTCTTTTGAATATCAGTGTCATTAGGCCAAGCATTGTTGTAGCACATCCTTAAATGTTCAGTCTTCCCTACTGATCAGCAATGTATGAAAACCCTTTCTTAGAACAAGATCAAGTTTGTGAACACCCTTTTATCAGTGGCCATGTTTTATCTGCAGATATTGTCAGCACTTTCAGATATGATCCCTCTAAGCATTTCATTGTGACAGTTAACAATGGAAAATGCAGCCAGATCAAGATAAATTACTTTCCCTCTATAGTCCATATACTTGTACTGATATATATTGTGTAGTGGCTATAGAGTAGTTCCACTTCATGGATGTTTCTGATTGTTTCCTGCTCTGAGGAATTACTTCAGCATATATAAGATCCAACTTCCTGACCTTGACTTCTTCCAAATAACTGAGCTATGCCTTCCAGGCCCGGAGTGATTTGCCACAATGAGACCCGGGTTCTAATGTGAGATACTATATGTTGTTTGGACAATCTAAATACTGGCTCAAATAGACTGGAAATGTAGGGTGTTGAAACTTGGGCGGTGAGTGTCGAGATTTGAATCGCTCTAAGTGCCAAGTTATTTTGAAGAGGTCATGAACGGCTTCTCTGGCAGTGAAATCTGGGCAAGGAATGATTCATCATGATGGTGTCCAGGTCCTAGTGTGAGGTTCAGACAATTTAAACACCAGTCCACATAGTCTGAGGTCTCTTCTCTCTGTGATGCTAAGGCTGTAAGGCTGCCCCTGGTTGCTTTGCTTTGTGTCTGCGAACTTTGTGGCGATTTTCCCCGCTAATACGATGAACTGAATACCGAGGCTTTGGGCCTACTCTGAGCTGCTCTGGGGATTTGGAACTAAGGACTCAATTTGGTTCTGAATGCTGTCGTTGTAGTTCTATTCAGTTCATCATATTAGCCTTTTTCACATGTGCTCGGTAGTTGATATTGGGAGCAGTTCTTCGGGGAACTGATGAGAAAGTTGTAGAACCATGAATTACAAGAGAAGGGCACAGAAGTTGCTGTAATTTATTGTGCTGTTCCCTATGAAGAGGAACCATGTTTTGTTTGTGAGTGGCCTGATGTCATCATTTTATACGTGGCATTCCCCTACCCTGAGCCAAGCACTGACTTGCATTGGTGTTACACTTTATCAAGTTTATTTGTACAATTAATCTACCTCCAGCAAAATGATGGCTGGTTGCTTTCTATTAGGAAGAGAAAAACAAAGTTCCATGCAACTAAGTGAGAAATGTTTAAACTACATTTCTGCCCAAGAAAGAAACAAATAAATCAGTCAGTTTTTATCTGAGAAGTATAGATTATGAATCTGAAGTAACCTTCCTGAACCTCTAATGCATCAACAACTCCAGTAGTTGTGAGAATGTGACATGCAGTACCTCAGAAGCATGATGCCCAGTCATTTTATGCATCATCGAAGAGGGGTAAATATCCACCAGCAATGTGGATGAAGACCATTAACTCTAGACTCAATGTTAACAAAAAGGTTCAGCAAACTAGATAAACCAATTTCTGATCCAGTGAACTCAACAGCAAGATATGACAATGGGTCTGTTTGGTGCAATTTTGTGAAAAATCCTACCATAATTTTATAGTATTTTATGATATTTCAACTAATTTGCTCTAGCCTTGAAGAAGATAATTTTGTTAATCGTTGACCTATCTATTAAACTTTTAATGGGTTTGTGTAAGTGCATGGAACCTCCCAAATTATTCTGCATAACTTTTGCTAAACAGGTGTTTGTCTTTGCTAATTTTGAATCAAAAAAGATGCTTGCAATAAGCAGGCTGAGCCTAATTTTACCCTGAACTTCATGGTGCATTGCTGTCCATACTATGATGATTTTCTAGGACATGTTTGCGGGAGTTGTGAAAGGGAAAATGGCTCTCCATTGTACCATAGCAATCATCTATGGAGTAGCAAGCAGAAGACAAGCCAAGTTTAAAATCTGTTTGGTTTTGAGGAGTTTGACACAAAGATTGAGAGTGCCTGATACTGAAGTTCAATCCTTGCTGCAGCCTTATAACATCATTGGATCAATTTTGAGTTTAGTTATGAATCCAATGATGATCTCCCCTGGATTCCATGTGAACTAACCATCCAGACTTACCTGCCATGATGAATCTTTTAAAGGTATTGCTAAAGTTTATATAAATAATATCAACTGTTCTACTGTTATCTACACTCTTGGATTCCTACTCAAAGAACTCCAATAGATTTGTTGGACTCAACTTCCCATGTGCTAAGCCAGACTGACTGTCTTTCTAAGTGTAGGTGGATCCTGTCCTTCAGAATTCACTCCAACAATTTAACCAACACCAATGTCAGACTCACTGACTTGTTTTATTTTTGCCACTCTTTTTAAACAATGGCACCATACTACCCATTCTCCAGTCCTCTAGAAGCTCATCTGTGGCCAGAGAGAAAGAATATCTGTGAGAGTCTCCACAGTTTCAACTCTAGCTCTCCATCAGGTCTGAGAATATACATGAGCTCAGAAGACTGAGAGATCATCTCACTAAAGTGAACACAGTTCAAAGAACTCTGCAGGCTGGATGCAGGGAGAAAGTTTCTGCAGGCAGAGGTCTACATATCATGGGTCACTGCCTCAGAAGACTGTCAGACAATTTAGGACAATTCAGAGGAGTGGTGAGTCTTTGGAATACTGGATGCTGAGTTCATTCAAAACAGAATGATACATTTTTGGATATTACAGAAATCAAGGATATAGCACAGTTTGTATGGCAACTGCTCTGCCCAAGATTGCATGAAGCTGCAGAGAATTGTGGAAACAGCTCAGCACATCTTGAAAACCAGCCTCACCTCCATGCACTTCTTTCTGGCTCAGAAAAGCAGCCAATATCATCAAAGACCTCCCCTATTCCAGACATTCTGTCTTCTTCCCCTGCCCACTGTGTAGAGGATACAGATATCTGAAGGCACCTACCACCAGTCTCAAAGACAGCTTTTATCCCACTGTTAAAAGAATATCGAATGGTCTCCTTGTATGGTAAAACAAACTCTTGACCTCACAAGCTACCTCGCCATAGTCTTTGTATCTTATTGTCTGCCTGGACTGCACTTTCTCTGTAATTTTAGCATCTTATTTTGCATTTTGTTATCGCTCTTTCTTTGCGCTATCTCAATGTACAGACTTGGTGAAATGATTTGTGTGGATGGATGTTCACTGTACCTCAGTAATATGACAATAAAGAACTAATTACCGAGGAATCGACAGTCCGGTGGTAGCAATGAGTGGAGGTTGAAGCTGTTGAGTGTGGATAGGAGGGCTCGGGCTCGGGGGGGGGGGCAGTGTTTAAAGAACTGAGTCGTTAAAGATGGCGGACTATTATCAGATATTGGGAGAATATGAGGATGGTAAAAGAAAATGGAGTTGAGGTAGGAGATCTTGACAAATGACAGGGCCGATGACCCAGTTCTGTTTTTAATTTTCATGCTCTTTTGACTTCTGCTGTCCTTGAACATGCCATTTGGATGACCCTTCTAGTGCAGTAGTAGACAGCTGAAGTAGGCAGTTGGTGTCTTGGAAACCGAATGTGATCTTGATCTTCATGGTCAGGGTATATGAGAGATGACATTGAGGTCCAGCAGGGCGCACATAACACTGGGGACAAACAATTTAAGTGCTTCAGGGGAAATCAAACTTGAATGTTCTAGAAGCAAATGGAAATCTCTTTTTTTGCCAAAGCATTGAGATTGAAAACCACAGGTGAATTTGAGGAATTTTAAGCCAGAGAATAAAGTGTGTCTCAGCAAAGAAAAGCCTCCCCACAAGATCAGGGGTTATATTTGATGATGTTTGACTCTTGGAAACAGCTACACTGATCCTATGGTTTTTCAGCTACACAGCACCATTTCCTGGAATTGCTGGAAGAAATTTCCAGACCAATATAACTTAGAAGAGTCAGAATTGATATTAATGCCTTTATCCTGACTTTGTCTGGTTTTACTTATCTGGCTTCAAGTATGCCTATTATTTTACATGTGAAAAATATTGCAATTAATAAAATACCACAAATAGATTGTATCATTTCAGTAGGTTTTATAGAATAGATATTGTATCAGATAGAGATATTCCAGGGAGGATTCAGGACCCCACATATTAATGAATCCTGAGGAGTGGTCTGGGCCAGGACTGTTTATTCATTTCCTGCCTGCCCTGCTGAATTCCTCTCGCATCTTGTGTGTGTTGTTAAGGAATTAATGCTTGACACTGGAATGAGCCATTGTCATGCCTTCATTGAATCGTGCATATGAAAGGTTGTTGGACCTAAGAGAACTGTTCCCTCTGGCAGTCACTGACCAGCTGCCATGGAGAACAGGAAACACCAGGGAGGAGAGACAACTGATCTTCAGTGTGAAACGTCCCTCCTGTGCTTGACCACACCCTTGATGAAGCTGAGCCCTAAAATTGATCCAACATCAACGGATGGCAAGTTCAACCAATATCACAACATAGAGTACACAGAATAAAAATACTTCAAATAATGATAGACCAAGAAAAAGGAACTGAGGAAGTATTTGGACAGTGATGATTGAGCCATAGAAAGCTAAAAGAAAAAAGGTGTTATGCATTCAGATTTCTAGGCTGAACTCTGTTACTCAATGCATTCCTATTGACTCTGGGTCTGCTTTCTTCAGGGAGATAAGGGCCTGTTACAGTGTTACAATAAATAATATTGCAGATTACTGTATGTCATCTTTCTCCCATATATATTGCTTTTTTACTGTACTAACATACCATGCAATTTAACTAATAATAAAAAAGAATTCTTTGCACTATATATGCATTTCTTAATGCATTTTCAATTGCAAAGGAAGCCACGATTTTATTAAAGAAAAGCTCCAAACTGTTTTCTTTTATTTATAAAAATGAAACTAACAAAATGGTAATATGGCTATGCACAGCAATCTGCCTCTCATTTTTCTTTAAAAAGATAAGCTGGGTTAGTCCTATGGGAAATAAGAGCCAGATTACATGTTGGTCTCGGCTCTACTTCATCCCATCTATCCATTTTCTGTGCTTCGCTCAGCAGCAATGTTATCCTTTGCGACATTATAATGGCTCCTCATAAAACAAAAACTAAAGCTTCAAATAAAGATTTATTGAAGCTGCCTGCTGATTCAGTTAGATTTTTTGATGCAATGTAGGTGATGGAGCATTAAAGAAAGAAATAATGTTGAGAAGTCTGGTGGCTGTGCAATAAAACTGCAGGTGGTGGTAAGGAGGTTGGGGAGCGATGGGGAGAAAGGATGCATGTGAAAGCAAAGACCTTGCAAATGAAATTAATTGAACAGCTGAGCATTGCAGTGTGCCAGTGCTTACCTTCAGCATCATCTTCAGGGCAGTATTCTCATCAGAGAAGTTGTGCAAGAAGAGAGTTTCAAGGATTTGCTTGATGTAATGCAGAGAGTGGCAGAGGCAAGCTAAGCTTAATGATGAGGCAGAGGGAAACAAAATACAGAGCGATCATTTGGAAAGAGTTCTGTGAATAGTGTATTTATCATTCTTAATTCAGGAATGAATTCCACTTTTATTTTATTGAGTCATAATGCCCATCTGCTTAACCCAGTTTTTTTTAATGTTTATTTTACATCACTGAAATCTGGATGGTAACTTTGATTCCAAAACTTGCCATGAGTTGGCTGGCTTACAGATTCTACAGCAACATAACCCCCCGACCAGAGTCAGAAGCAGCAGGCATGTGGAATATTGATGGTAATGTAATCTCCCAAGGAAAGAAAGAAATCTTTATACATTATGAAACATGCTTTCAAACTCTGGAATATAATCTAATCATAATTTTCAAACCTACTTTTTCCAACACAGATTATAACGAGCACATCTGCCTAATC
The DNA here is from genome assembly GCF_030028105.1 of Mobula birostris. Taxonomy (NCBI): domain Eukaryota; kingdom Metazoa; phylum Chordata; class Chondrichthyes; order Myliobatiformes; family Myliobatidae; genus Mobula; species Mobula birostris. The sequence goes on along the minus strand of NC_092374.1, from coordinate 43,392,939 downwards.
GGAGCAGAACTTGAACTTTGATTGTGGTCCTGCTACTGAGTCAAACACCTAAAAATCACGCCAGAGAGCCGCCATCCATAGAAACCAGAGCAGTTCCTCTGATATGTGGATCGATGCTGGGTGGACAAGGCATTTTCTGATGGATTAAGGAATGGCCCTTTTCTCTATGAGTCAATGAGAGCCTCACATAATTAGAGCTAACACAGGGGGATAGGGCCAGGTTGTTCTGTACTTAATATTTCAGTAATATTTGAGTAATGTTGCAAATATATTGTTTGATTAAGTTTACATAATTCATTTTGGGTCATATATACAAAGTATGTGAATGGCATATGTCATTATGCCACCACCTCATATGTGCTCACCTCACTAAAGTAAAACAAATTATCCATGGGCTCCTATGTTTTTCTTTCGATTAATTTCTAGAGTTACAAAACATAACACAGGTGTGTTGCAACAATCAGGTTATTAGCTGGTCTGTGATGCTGAGAGCCATGGAATGATGAACTGTAATTGTTTGTTACATAGACACTTCTTCAATGTTGTTTTGCATGGGAAGAGTGGAATGTATGGAACGTTTCATTTGAATTTAATAGCTTCAGATAGATAATTTCAAAGTTCAATGTAAATTTTATTATCAGAGTGCATATCTGTCACCAGATACAATACTGAGATTCATTTTCTTGCAGGCATACTTAGCAAATCTATTGAATAGTAACTACAACAGGATCAATGAAAAATCAACTACATAGAACATAGAATGGTACAGCACAGTACAGGCCCTTCGGCCCACAGTGTTGTGCCGACCCTTAAACCCTGCCTCCCATATAACCCCCCACCTTAAATTCCTCCATATACCTGTCTAGTAGTGTCTTAAGTTTCACTAGTGTATCTGCCTCCACCACTGACTCAGGCAGTGCATTCCACGCACCAATCACTCTCTGAGTAAAAAACCTTCCTCTAATATGCCCCTTGAACTTCCCACCCCTTACCTTAAAGCCGTGTCCTCTTGTATTGACCAGTGGTGCCCTGGGGAACAGGCGCTGGCTATCCACTCTATCTATTGCTCTTATTATCTTGTACACCTCTATCATGTCTCCTCTCATCCTCTTTCTCTCCAAAGAGTAAAGCCCTAACTCCCTTAATGTCTGATCATAATCCACACTCTCTAAACCAGGCAGCATCCTGGTAAATCTCCTCTGTACCCTTTCCAATGCTTCCACATCCTTCCTATAGTGAGGTGACCAGAACTGGACACAGTACTCCAAGTGTGGCCTAACCAGAGTTTTATAGAGCTGCATCATGACCTCATGACTCTCAAACTCTATCCCTCGACTTCTGAAAGCGAACACCCCATAAGTTTTCTTAACTACCCTATCTACCTGTGAGGCAACTTTCAGGGATCTGTGGACATGCACCCCCAGATCCCTCTGCTCCTCCACACTACCAAGTATCCTGTCATTTACTTTGTACTCTGCCTTGGAGTTTGTCCTTCCAAGGTGTACCACCTCACACTTCTTCGGGTTGAACTCCATCCGCCACTTCTCAGCCCACTTCTGCATCCTATCAATGTCTCTCTGCAATCTTCGACAATCCTTTACACTATCCACAACAACACCAACCTTTGTGTCATCTGCAAACTTGCCAACCCACCCTTCTACCCCCACATTCAGGTCGTTAATAAAAATCACTGAAGTAGAGGTCCAAGAACTGATCCTTGTGGGACACCACTAGTCACAATCCTCCAATCTGAATGTACTCCCTCCACCACCACCCTCTGCCTTCTGCAGATAAACCAATTCTGAATCCACCTGGACAAACTTCCCTGGATCCCATGCCCTCTAACTTTCTGAACGAGCCTACCTTGTGGAACCTCGTCAAATGCCTTACTAAAATCCATGTAGATTACATCCATGGCACTACCCTCATCTATATGCCTGGTCACCTCCTCAAAGAACTCTATCAGGCTTGTTAGACATGATCTGCCCTTCTCAAAGCCATGCTGACTGTCCCTGATCAGACCATGATTCTCTAAATGCTCATAGATCCTATCTCTAACAATCTTTTCCAACAGCTTTCCCACCACAGACGTAAGACTTACTGGTCTATAATTACCCGGAATATCCCTACTACCTTTGCCTCCCTCCAATCCTCCGGTACCATTCCCGTGGACAATGAGGACATAAAGATCCTAGCCAAAGGCTCAACAATCTCTTCCCTTGCCCCGTGGAGCAGCCTGAGGAATATTCCGTCATGCCCCGGGGACTTATCCGTCCTAATGTATTTTAACAACTCCAACACCTCCTCTCCCTTAATATCAACATACTCCAGAACATCAACCTCACTCATATTGTCCTCATCGTTATCAAGTTCCCTCTCATTGGGGAATACCAAAGAGAAGTATTCATTGAGGACCTTGCTCTCTTCCACAGCCTCCAGGCACATCTTCCCACCTTTATCTCTAATCGGTCCTACCTTTCCTCCTGTCATCCTTTTGTTCTTCACATAATTGAAGAATGCCTTGGGGTTTTCCTTTACCCTCTCGCCAAGGCCTTCTCATGCCCCCTCCTTGCTCTCCTTGGCCTTTTCTTAAGCTCCTTTCTTGCTACCCTATATTCCTCAATAGACCCATCTGATCCTTGCTTCCTAAACCTCATGTATGCTGCCTTCTTCCACCTGACTAGATCTTCCTCCTCACTTGTCACCCATGTTTCCTTCACCCTACCATTCTTTATCTTCCTCACCGGAACAAATTTATCCTTAACATCCTGCAAGAGATCCCTAAACATCAACCACATGTCCATAGTACATTTCCCTGCAAAAACATCATCCTAATTCTATGGTGCAGAAGAAAAAAAGCTGTGCAAATGTAAATGTAATTAATTAGTAATAAACAACCAGGACATGAGATAACAAGATAAAGAGTCCTTAAAGCAAGATCATTGGTTGTGGGCAAGTGAGTGCATTTATCCCCTTTGTTCAAGAGCCTGATGGTTGTGGGGTAGTAACTGTTCTTGAACCTGCAGTATTCACTTCCAATCTATCATTCTCTGTCAGAACTTAATCATTTTGGCACCTTTAGTCTTTTTCTAACTCCTAATTAAAAGAATTTGCACTGTAATCTGCTGAAAGCAATAACTTCTAACAATATTCAGTTATCCCCCACTTTCTGCATTCCCAGCTTTATACAGAGATCACACTCTATGCAATTTCCTTGTCCACTCATGCCTTCTCACTGATCTCCCCTCTGGTACTTACCCCTGCAAGCAGGACAAGTGCTACAGCTGCCCCTACAGCTCCTCCCTCACCACCATTCAGAGCTCCAAACACCCTTGGCAAATGAAGCGACACTTCGCCTGTGAATCTGTCGGGAGCACTTACTGTATCCGGTGCTCCCAGTGCAGCCTCCTATACATCGGTGATTTGCTTAAGCACCTTTGCTCTGTCCACCGCAAAACGCAGGATCTCCAGGTGGCTAACTACTTAATTCAAATTCTCTTTCCCATTCTGACTTGAGTTCACAACCTCATCTACTGCCGTGATGAGGCCAAACTTAGGTTGGAGGGGTACGCCTCATATTCTCTGGGGTAGCCTCCAACCTGACGGCATAAACATTGACTTCTCCCTCCACCCATTTCTTTTTTTTTCCATTCCTCATTCTGCCTCTCCTCTTACACCTTCTATTCCCCTCACCTTCCCACCTCTTCTCCCTGATGCCCTTTCTCCTTCCCTTTCTCCCATGGTCCACTCTTCTCTCCTATCAGATACTTTCTTCTTCAGCCCTTTACCTCTTTCCCCTGTCACCTCTCAGCTCTTAACTTAACTTCAAACCTCCTTCCCCACTCAACTACCTTTCCCCCCATCTGGTCTTATCTATCACTTGCCAACTTGTTCTCCTTCTCCTTCCACAGTTTCTTATTCTGACCTCTCCCCTCTCCCTTTCCAATCCTGCTGAAGGGTCTTGGTCCAAACCATTGACTGTCAACCTTTTCCATAAATGTTTCCCGACCTGCTGAGTTCCTGAAGCATTTTTTGTTTGTTGTTCAGTTATCTCAAGCCACTTTAATTCATATGACCTCATACAGACCCAAAAAGAGCCCAGGGAAGGAACCAGGCATGTAACTTGACCCCATAGTGTAAAACACAGTTGAAACACAGTGGATGATTCAAATATTGCTGCATCTAAGAGCGGCCATTTCTCTTACTCAGAGAATATTTCTACTTTCCAACCTGTTCCTCTCTGACAACAATTTCAAAGATCCAAGTTCAATTTAACTTATGATAAATCCTACAATAAAAATCATACCAATACACAAAAACTACCTCCAGCACATACAGAGAAATTATATATAAAACACTTACTTACTGACTTGTGAATTTGATAAATGAACAGTTGCTAACGGGAGATGTTCAGAAACAGACAAGCCCAACATTGGCATGACATCCGTATTTCCAGGATGATTTCAGGAAATGATTTTATGCCCATATTTGGTTATACAGAAGTCTCTAAAATTTCTTTACAATATAGGGGACCATTTTGCCCCAGAATCAATGCCAGCTCACAGAGCAATCCCATGAATCACATTCCCCAACCTTCTAAATGGCTTTTCTCACATTTCCATCAGCACACAATGGATTTGAGCAGACACCAACACCAAGGTAGTTTACAGCAGCCAATTAAACAACTAGGCTGTGCAGCTATTCAGACAGATTGTGTCTAGGATTTAAGTTATTCAGGATGCAATAAGCAATGACTGGGAAAGTGTCTTGTCACAGTTTATTGTACCTCTGCCCAGTTTTAAGCATTAACACCTTTGTTTAAGCATCTCATTGTTGTGGCTGCTGCATTTCATATGAAATATTTCTTTTTTTCTTATTGCACAGATAGAGCAGTCGGAATGACAGTCAGGATAGTGGAGTGCTCCTCTTGCTGGATCAGGTATCCCTGATGACTATACCTGCAAGAAGTGTGTCCAGCTGCAGCTTCTTACAGGCCATGTTTGGGAATTGGAGCTGCAATTGGATCAATTCCATATTATTCAGGAGACTGAAGGTTGATTGACAGGACATACAGAGAGATAGTTATATCTCAGGTGCAGGACACAGGTAACTGGGTGACCATCAGGAAAGGGAAAGGGGACAGCCAGCCAGTGCAGGGTACACCTATGGTTGATCTACTCATTACAGATATATTTTTGAACACAATTGGGGGAAGGGGGATATGACCTAACAGAGGAAAGCCACAGCTGTCAGGTCTCTGGACCTGAGTTTGGCTTTGTCACTCTGAAGGGAAGGGGACAAAGAGGCAAGCAGTAGTGAGAAGGGACCCTTTGGTTATGGAAACAGATCTCATCTATGCGTGGAGCTGAAAGAGATGGAGGAGATCCTAAATGGATTTTTTAAAATCTGTATTTACTCTGGAGGTAAAACGATAGTGAGTTCATAGATTATATACAGATTACAGAAGAGGAAATGTTTCCTATGTTGAGGAAAATGAGGGTGCAAAGATCTTCAGGGCCTGACAAAATTCTCTGTTGGACCTTGTGGAAGGCTAGTGCCTAAGGTGCAGTGGGCCTGGAAGAAATATTTAAGATGACCTTAGCCAAGGTGAGGTGCTAGAGGGCTGAGGATGGGAAATGTTATTTTGTTGTTCAAGAAAGGCTCTAACAATGAGCTGGAAACTTACAAGGTGGTGAGCCTGACATCAGTAGTGGGTAAATTATTGAAAGATATTCTAAGGAACAGGATGTTTAAATATTTGGACAGGTGATGCCCAATTAGATATATACAACATGGTTTTGTGCATGGTTGTTTATGTCCAACCAATCTTATGAGTTGCGTTCTCCAGCGTGCCCAAGGCTGAGGGGAATTCTGATAACTGGTTTATAAGATTATGAGGCATAGAGCAGACAGTCATTTTATTTAATATCACAATTGTAATGACTAATACCAGAGGGCATGCATTTAAGATGAGATGCGATAAGTTGAAAGGAAATGTGTAGGGCAAGTTTTTTTTTACACAGGGACTAGTGGCTGTCTAGAATATTCTGCCTGGGGTGGTGGGGAAGGCATTCAAGAGGCTTTTAGATAGCCATTTGAAAGTCCAGGAAATGGAAGGATATGAATATTGTGGATGAAAGACTCCCATCATCCAGGCCATGCCAAATTCTATCTGTTGTCATCAGAAGGAGACACAGGAGCCTTAAATCCCACACCAACAAATTAAGGAAAAGTTATTACTCTTCAACCATCAGACTGCTGAACCAGCATGGATAACATCACTCATCTCAACATCGAACTGCTTCCACAACCAATGGACTCACTTTCAAGGTATTTACAACCCATGTTCTCAATATTATTTATTATCACCTTTTTATCATTGTGATTTTTTTTTCACTTGCAGTTTGTCTCCTCTTGTATATTGGTTGTCCAACTTTACTTGTGTGTATTTTTTAATTGATCCTATTGTATTTCTTTGTCCTGTGAATTCCCATAAGAAAATGAATGCCAGGATAGTATATAGTGACATCTAGCGTACGTACTCTAATAATAAATTTAATTTGTACTTTGAACTTTTGATTATGTAAGCAGAAGGGATTAGTTTAGTTATGCATTTGTTTATCAATTTAATAAGTCCAGCACAACATCATTGGCTGAAGGACCTCTTCCTGTGCTGTACTCTTCTATGTTAATGTAACCACAGTCACCAAGAAGAGCCAGACATGCCTCCGCACCCCTCGTTCTTCAGGTGGCACGCCTCTGTGGCCAGTCCTCAGTACAACATAGATCTTCATCACCTAAGGACCCACCAGGTTCGTCAACAAATTCTGCTCTTGGCAGATATGGGTGTAACACATTTTCCTGATCACAGCTCCCTTTGCCAAGTTTAAAGGGATCCATTCAGTTTCAGTCACAGATCATTCAGACACATAGACATCCTCAAGAGCACTTCAACCAACTCTCTTCCTAATCACTAAGACATCTATACGTATTTGAGGATCCTTTTAAATAAAGGGCATGCCAGAGGTTGTATTCACTGCTGTTGAATGAATATGGGTTTCTTGTATGAAGATAATTCTCATATTTCATTGGGATATTGCAGTGCAGTCTGGCAATATCAACATCAAATCAGAAAAGATTAGCATTACAAACTTCAGTTACTGTATGAGGGCCATGAGCTAATTATAATTAGCTTCAACAAATCATGAAGATAAACAAGCAGTTGAAGGAGTGTTACAAAACCAACATGCTATATTTTAGAAAAAAAACTGTTCATCTGAAACAAAATGTTTTGAGCTCTGACGAAGGATTTCCAATCTGAAACATTAACTCAGCTTCTATCTCCAGAGAAGCAGTCAGACATGCTGAGCGTTCCTCAGCATTTTCTGCTTTTATTTTATGGCTCAGTTGTACTACTTATGGAGCAAGAAAGAATTTTACCTTTGGAACATTACCTGAATTGAGTGGGAAAAAATGAATCAGACTGCCATGAAGATTTAGCTAGCAAATTGGGAGGTAGCTAGGGGGAAAATATGGTGTCAGTAATAATCCCAAAACAAACAGAACATATTCAAAAATTTAGGCATTATGGTAAGGGGTAAACAAAACAATGTAAGATAATTAAACCAGGAGATACAAGATGATACAAGTTAGACTGAGCTGCCCTGTGTGAGTATTTATTACAAACAAATGTTTTGATGCACAAGGAACAGAGCGAATCAGCTGCGGACTTAAATTTATTTTGAGGAAATAGAGTGTTATTACTGAGATGCAGTTGCAATTAATTTGGAGCTGGGTACAGAATGCACCAGGTTATAGACTCTACAGTTAAGATGGGGACTCTAGTCTGAGGGAATGAGTAGTCAACAACTTAACATGTAATCACTTCAATAATAAAAGGGGACATAACAAAATACAGGCAGGCAGCGGGGAAATTGTAGGTAAAGTTAACAGGCAGAGTTAGCTTTCAGGACGTAGTTAGACTTGATTAAAGCTAGGAAGCAGGAGAATGTTTAGATACAATGATTGATTGGTAAGACTATAAGAAGTATAGAGAGAATGTACAGTCGGTACTTTTTCCCGAGGTGGAAATGGGCATACTTTGAAGGTGATTAGAAGAATGTATGGGGGGTGGGGTGGTCAGAGAAAGTTTATTTTATGGAGGAGAGTTGCAAGTGCATGGAATGCACTGCTGGGGTGGTGGTAGAGGAGATACAGTTGGGACATTTAAGAGGCTCTTAGGTAGGCAAATGGATGAAAGATAAGTGGAGGGCTATGTGGGAGGGAAGGCTTAGGTTAATCTTGGAAGGGCTTTCAGTGTGTTGTAGTGTTCAATGATCAGTTTTCTATGTTCTGTGTTGTAAAGGCTGGGTTACTTCAACAAAAGAATTAACTACAAATTAAGGTAAGTCTATAAGGTCATAAGCCATAATTAGGCCATTTGGCCCATCAAACAATCAACTATCTCATTTCAGAATGGTGATGAATTTAGCAGCCAGCACTTTTTGTGTGTGTTGCTTGAATTTCCAGCATCTGCAGATTTCCTTGTGTCTGTGAGGTGGTGAACTTGTTCGCTTTTTAGCTTTCTGCAACTTTATGTCCTAGAACTTAGGGATATGGTCACAGAGTGGCACATGAAGGTGAGAAAGGGAGAAAATTCTTCATTCCAGAAGCTGTTGAATCTTCATGTCTCCATACCAGAGGATTGCATGCAATCACTCACAAAGAATATATAAGAAAGAGGCCAAAAGAAGTTTGGACATTAAGGAAATCAAGGGAACTGGGAAAAAAACCAGAAATGTGGTATGAGGTAGCCATGATTTATTAAATAGAGAAAGAAGTGTGTGGCATAAAAAATCAATGCAAAAACTTCACAGGGAGAGGTGGGAGGGCAAGAGATGTGATAACCCATAAATGTGGTTATGTCAAAAAAAATTGGGAAATGAGGAATAATATTTTTGTATGAGCAATTATGGTAGAGGAAAAGGATAAAAAAAAACAAGTCAGATATCCCAAGGAAGCAGTTCTGCATTTGCAGAAGTTAATCAACTCAGAGGTTAATCAAACAAAGTGCCTGAAAGGAATCAAATATTGGCACCAAATCCCAAAACTTCAGCAGCCCGAATGTCTCTATCTCAGGGTTCCATGGGAAGTTAGTAATGTCCTACAATTTTATAAAGTTAACTTGATTTGTGAACTATTCACTTACAATGGAAATTGGAAAACTGCACATGTCACTATGTGATTTGAGAAAAATGAGAGGGGGAAACCAGGGAATTGCGGACCAGATGGCCTAACATCTGTTGTTGAGAAATGACTAAAGTTTATAATTAAAGATAATGTGGCTGAACACCTTGAATATTTTCAGCAGACCATGGCCATCCAGCGTAGATTCATAGACCATAAGTCACTTCCGATGAGCTGATTAAATTCTTCAATGAGGCGCAGAGCGTGATGGACAATTGAATGAATAATGATGCAGTATAACAATGGATAAATGAAATTCCAGAATGTATTTGCTTAAGTCCCACAAATGAAACAGTTAGCCAAAATTAAAGTTCATGGAATGGAAGGAAACTTATTGACCTCTTTTTGGAAATTAAATCTGCTGAAGGAGACAGATTAGGAATGACGAGCAAGTAATCAAATAGGCAGGATAAATGATGTTCTCCAAAGTTCTATGTTGAGGTTGTATTGTAAATGACTCAGATAATGGGATACAAAATCACATACCAAAGTTTGTTGATGACACAAAGATAGGTGGTACTTCAAGCAAACAACAGGAATTCTGCAGATGCTGGAAATTCAAGCAACACACATAAAAGTTGCTGGTGAACGCAGCAGGCCAGGCAGCATCTCTAGGAAGAGGTGCAGTCGACGTTTCAGGCCGAGACCCTTCGTCAGGACTAACTGAAGGAAGAGTGAGTAAGGGATTTGAAAGTTGGAGGGGGAGGGGGAGATCCAAAATGATAGGAGAAGACAGGAGGGGGAGGGATGGAGCCAAGAGCTGGACAGGTGATAGGCAAAAGGGATACGAGAGGATCATGGGACAGGAGGTCCGGGAAGAAAGACAAGGGGGTGGGGCCCAGAGGATGGGCAAGGGATATATTCAGAGGGACAGAGGGAGAAAAAGGAGAGTGAGAGAAAGAATGTGTGTATAAAAATAAGTAACAGATGGGGTACGAGGGGGAGGTGGGGCATTAGCAGAAGTTAGAGAAGTCGATGTTCATGCCATCAGGTTGGAGGCTACCCAGATGGAATATAAGGTGTTGTTCCTCCAACCTGAGTGTGGCTTCATCTTTACAGTAGAGGAGGCCGTGGATAGACATGTCAGATAATTCCACATCCCATTCCCATTCTGACATGTCTATCCACGGCCTCCTCTACTGTAAAGATGAAGCCACACTCAGGTTGGAGGAACAACACCTTATATTCCATCTGGGTAGCCTCCAACCTGATGGCATGAACATCAACTTCTCTAACTTCCGCTAATGCCCCACCTCCCCCTCGTACTCCATCTGTTACTTATTTTTATACACACATTCTTTCTCTCACTCTCCTTTTTCTCCCTCTGTCCCTCTGAATATACCTTTTGCCCATCCTCTGGGTCCCCCCACCTTGTCTTTCTTCCTGGACCTCCTGTCCCATGATCCTCTCGTATCCCCTTTTGCGTATCACCTGTCCAGCTCTTGGCTCTATCCCTCCCCCTCCTGTCTTCTCCTATCATTTTGGATCTCCCCCTCCCCCTCCAACTTTCAAATCCCTTACTCACTCTTCCTTCAGTTAGTCCTGACGAAGGGTCTCAGCCTGAAACATCGACTGCACCTCTTCCTAGAGATGCTGCCTGGCCTGCTGCGTTCACCAGCAACTTTTATGTGTGTTGCTGGTACTTCAAGCATGTGGATTGATTGGTTTAATTGCAAATTGATAGTAAAGGATTAAGTAGCTGCATTTTTACAGATGAAGTTAGCAAGCAGCTGTGCACAGAAAATGCCTGAAGTCTGAAACTCAAACAGAAATGGAAATTCATGCCGAATCAATAATTCATTGACAATTGTTGATTTTAAAGCCAAGACAGATAGATTGTTGTCAACCAGGATATTAAGAGAAATGGGGCAAAGTTAAATAAGTGAACTGATATCACAGATCAGCCATCATCTCAATGAATTGATGACCTAAACTGAAAACTAACTGGTTTTGCATTGTTCTTTTTTTCCCCAGTGAAAGTAATTAGTGGATTTGTACATCCAGGACCCAATTCCTGGTATTCATTTAATTTATTTAAGGAAAATATAAATGATTTTCAAAGAAAGAAATGATAGATAGCTATTGGGTGGGATGCCACCCTACCCCATCATTATTGGTAATTTGAGGGAATTATTCTCACCAACTTCCCCTTCAAGAGATGAATGAAAGTTTCTGCCTTGCGAGTGCATTTGGTACTAATGCACTAAAGTTTTTATTTTTGATTTAGGTACTTAGCATGGTAATGCCCAAAGTGTCTGCATCACCCACATACACCCAAGTGACCAATTAACCTATTAACCTGTACAGCTTTGTGATGTATGAGGGAACCAGAGCACCCGGAGGAATACCATGCGGTCGTGGGAAGAACGTACAAACTCCTTCCAGGAATTAGAACTCATGAGGTTTTTAATAGACTTTCTAATCCTCCCAGTTACCCTGATTGCAAACTCTTCCGTTGAGCAACTGTTCAAATTTTTGGAAGAACATTGATGCAACAAATAGATTAAAGCAAGGTTACTGACTTAATAAAAAGATTCAAACAACTGACAGAAGGCCCACTGAAAATTATATGATAAAACCCAGTGTGAAAAGAGAAAGGAAAACATAAATTACTTACTGTACCACAAGTGGGCGGCTCCAATAGTTTTTATCCTCCATATCGTACAAATGTGGCAAGCGAAAATAAAACAACAGGTAGATTAAGAGGGGCCCAATATATTCTGTTAGAAAAACCTGAAAAGGGAGAGAATGTGTTTGAGCTATATTGATGTGGTCACAAAATAGTTTGACTTAAATAAGTAACTGAATTAAGGACCCATACTTCCAGGCAAGAAACACTGTAAACGAATAAACCTTGGAGTATTGTGTGCAATCCTGATTGCCACGTTATAGTGTATCACCCTAGGAAAGATTTCTCTGCTAATATAATGGTCTTTCTGTAGAAGCAGTGTTTGAGATAACTGGTGCTTTGGAGTGTGAGCCGTCCAATGATGGGAGTGTATTGTGTGTTGTGTGCCTGACACTGGAGTGACCTGGGTCTTTTGTTTGGCAGGAGGTGAAAAGAGAAGACGCCGGAGAGGAGAGGTTGTAGGTGTGGACTTGGAGTTGGGCCAGGTGTTGACGAAGCCCGGGGAAATCAATGGAGGATCGGCGAAGGGGAAATCATGAGTTCCAATTTGTGCACATTAGACTGTTTCACTAAAATAGGCCTTTTTCTTTTTTTTTTTTGCTTTTCCTTTACTAGCCCTATAGTCAAATTAAGCATTATAAAGCTAAATCATTTAATTGCATATGGTGTACTGGCTGTTTATTCGTGGTACTGATTTGCTACAGGGTAACAAATCACTCAGCATCCTCACATGCAGGGGGTTTGGGTGAGCTTACACGACAATCTCACACGTTTGGCACGGATGGAGATTGTCTTCCCTAGACTTGTGCAGCTGATAGAACCTGAGGGTTACAACTCACCCAGGACAGATTTCTTTTGATGCTGTGTGATTGCCCTGAGCATTGATCCAGTGGGCTGCGTGTTTAAGTCTGTGCTAAACTATTGTCCGGTAAAGTGATTACGACACGTGGGTATGGATGCTGCGGTGGTGTGAATCCACGGGGTTACCGATAATGAATGCGTGCGTGTTGAATGGGGTAGATATTCGTACTCTTGATGAATTGTTAATTTGACTTTTGAGTACTGTTAAGGCTGTCAGCAAAGTTATGATTGTGGGGTGGAAGTTTGATAAAATGGCGGGCAAAGACTTTGTTTTAGTTTGGACTAGCGCTGATGTAACAGCAGTGGAACTGCCTGGAACTCTGGGTACCCCGGGAGAGGGAGGGCCATGGACTGCCCATACTTCCCAGGAGGAGGAGAGTGTAGAGGAGTGGGTGGAATCGCAAGTCCAGTTTCCCATAGATGGGGGCGCGGAGACTTCAAAGACAGGGTTCTCTTATTTTTGCAGAGAGAGGGCAAGGAGTCTAATTTCTCGCCTCCATTCTAAAAGGACATCCATCTGATTTGAAATATCTAATGAGTCCCCCAGTGAAGAGTGAGAATTCTGAGTTAGTATCAGCCCTTACCTATCTGGTGAATAAATGGCCCAGTGCACAGGCTGAGGGTCCCAGCTATCGAAAGCTGAGAATGTTCTCTGGAATGAAGCCCACCCCCAAAGAGGAAGAGGAGTATGGGACTCAGGCAGAGCAGACTTCTCAGTTGTTAAATGAGTGGCAGTGCTCTGATGATGTAAAGAGACAGCGAGTAGTTGAGTGCTTGAGGGGTGGGCGGCTGACATTGTGAGAGCCATAAAGTCACAGTACTCCCTTGCCACTGGAAAAGGTGTTTTGCACGATGGGAAGTCCAATAGAGCTCATGATGGGGTTTCAGAACATGTGTCAGGAGAAGGGGAAGAAGCTTTCTGCCTACATCTTTCGGCTAGAGAGGCAGCTAAATTGCTTGCGGCGCAGAGGGGCCATTCAGGCGGCTGACGTGGATCAGTTAAGAATGGACCAAATTGCGAAAGGCGCCCAGTCCCAGAACTTAATCGCTTGGGGTCTCCGATTGTCTCGTAAGACATGTACCCCCACCTCTTTTGTTGAGCTGGTCGGAGAAGTACGGGAGGAGAGGAACATGTCAGAGGCACAGGAGGGCTCCGTCAGCAGGGTACAGTCCTTGGTAGCAGCCCCCTGTGTTGAAGTGACCACAGATAGCCCAACCCAGGGAATGGTAAAAGAGATCGTGGCAGAGTTGAGAACTGACATGTCCCAGTTGTTATCAGCCGGTGTGGCCCTTCCATATGATGGAACTGATAGGGAGGCTGACCCCGAAGGCAGACAGACTACGCAGAGGGCTGCTAGTGACAAGGGTCCTGCAAGAAGTGGAGCAGCTGGTATTGTTTGTTATAACTGTGGTGAAGAGTTACACTTCAGGCGGGTGTGTGAACGACGAGAAACCCCTTAGAGACTGAGCCTCTGGGTTCCTAAGCAGAGAGAGCTGTCAGAAAACTTAGAAGACACCTAGTGAGGGAACAGCCTGGCGTCTCGGGGGGAACACATTCACAGCAATATATCAAGGAACACCCTAAAGCAAAAATCCTATTCCTGAAGGCTTAGTGGGGCCAAGCTCCAGTGTATCACTATGGATAGAGGGTATTTATGCTAGAGCCAATCTCGACACAGGGTCATGGGTCACTTTGCTGTACCGTTCAGTTTACAACCGGTATCTGACGTATTTACCATTGACACCACTCAGTGCACTAGAGATCTGGAGTCTTAATGCGGGTGATTATCCATATGATGGTTACTTGTCAGTGAAGGTGGAGTTTTAGGAGGCAGATGTGGGAATGGCTGAGATCCTTGATACCCACGTGCTGGTATGTCCGGACCCTGCTGAGAAGGGTGGCGTTTCAGTTCTGGTGGGGACCAATACTCCTATTGTGAGGAGGCTCATGGGAGCCTGCAAGGAGAAAGCTGGAGAGACCTTCTTGAGAATATTGTCACCCGGTGTCTTGAGCTGCTTTTGAAGAAGTGCGTGGCTGCACTGGGCTGGGTAATGAGTTTATATGAGGGATTGTGAGGTTCACCCAGTCACAGCAAATTGAGTTACGGCCTGGGGAAGTAGCGAGTGATGGGAAATCCCAAATTTCCCAGAATGCCTGAGGGCAAGGCCCCCTTAGTGGATGCTCTGGAAGACCATGAAGTTGAGAGATTGAGTCACCTGGGACTGTACTTGCAGGAATTCAGAAGAATGAGAGATCTTATAGAAACCTATAAAATTATGAAAGAGATAGATAAGATAGAGGCAGGAAAGTTGTTTCCACTGATAGATGAGACTAGAACTAGGGGACATAGCCTCAAGATTTGGGGGAGTAGATTTAAGACGGAGATGAGGAGGAACTGCTTTTCCCTGAGAGTGGTGAATCTGTGGAATTCTCTGCCCAATGAAGAAGTGGAGGCTACCTCAATAAATGTATTTAAGAGAAGATTGAATAGATTTTTGCATAGTAGGGAATTTAAGGGTTATGGGGAAAAAGCAGGTAGGTAGAGATGAGTCCATGGCCAGATTAACCATGATTTTATGGAATGGTGGAGCAGGCTCGATGGGCTAGATGGCCTACTCCTGCACTTATTTCTTATATTCTAAGTTTTTACACAGAGTGACTTATGTCTGGAATTTTCTGCCAGAGGAAATGGTAGATTCAGATACAATGTTAACTAAGGCATTAAGACAGAGACTTAAGTAGGCATGGCACAGAAGGATGCAGACCTAATGCAGGCAAATGGGATTTAATAGATCAGTAAAATGATCGGGCCAAAGGATCTGTCTCTGTGCTGCATGGAACTTTGCCAGCTTAACAATTGACAAAGTAATTCAGTGCAACTGTGAAATCATTCTCCAAAATGTGACAAATTACTTTATGGTTATCCAAGACTCCCACCTGGGTGATACTGGTGGATCACTCCTGAATAAATAATCAGGGATTGGATTGTTACCTAGCAAATGGAATATTTAAAGAATCAAAGGTTTAATTGTCTTTTTTTTGGTGTAAGTTGTCACCTTCCATAGACCACAATTTCTGTGTGGGAAGGTGAAGCACCTTCAATTACTCCAAAAGACTAAAGTTTGGTAAAAATACTGAAAGGCTTTTATTCGCTGTACAATACGACCTCCACAGTGAGTGTCTGCCCCTGGACTGAGGGGGAGGGGCAAGACGAACATCTTTATACAGGACTCTGTGGGAGGAGCCACAGGGGCAGTCAGCAGAGGTGTGTGTCCAGACAGGTAACCGAGTTACAACATATATACATGATTTACCACAGAAGGGATGGGATGTTTTGTGTATGGAGTTTTTGTGCCTACATATGTTGTATGTAATGAATTTCTGGCAAAGATCCTTGTAGCTCTAATTACTTCATGACTAATTGCTCCATATTTAGATGGATTTTCAATGAACTCATTTTGAAATTTCTTGATGGGCAATTTTAAAGAACAAACTGCACCCACACATCAAAACCAGTGACAAGAATGCAAAAGAACACCCAGATGATTATCTTTTCTGCACACTTTGCTTATATTTCCTTCATATATCTTTACTCCAAGAAGATTTACAAAGAAGAGACAGATTTTGGGATAAATGGGTTGAGTTGTCCTGGTTTTGCTCTCGTTTTTCCAGTTCAGGATTATTTGCTGAATACGTGTCCTCTGCTACTGATTAATTCTTGAAATTTCAACCTTAAAAATTAAATACTGCATTAATTCTGTTGTAACGGCTGGACAGGTATAGATTATTTTTTTAAGGAAGTCCTGTGGTTTTGATTAAATCCAGATTAGCTGTAGCTGGATTATGTTTTAATCTTTTACTTTAGTAGGCTTCTTCACACAATCACTACCAATTCCAGTCAAACATTACACATTTTGGGCAAGATTATGATCCTTTCACCTTAATTAGCTCTGGCTTCCATTCTAACTTCTAGTCATCCCTAACATGTTAGTTGAATAAAGCTGTTTGTTTGCACAACTGCAGTCCTTTCCCAAGCCAGCTGATAAACCTCAGTCAAATCTACCCTTCTCTGAATTTCAGTGTCCCAGATCAAAAAAGCTCCATAAATAACTAATGTGCTCCAAAATTGCAATGAATCTAGTTCCCCTCTCTTAACCTTTACTAAAATATTACAGCCATCTACAACATGAGGCAGAGATACTGGACTGAATACTTCTATTAGGATAAACAAAGTGAAATCAAGTGACATGGGTGACAACAGGCCTTCGCTTCCAGATTAACTCAATGCCTTCTGTTCTTGCTTTGACTGTCAAAGCATGGAAGAACCATCATGGCCCTTATGTCCCTGGGATTTCAATGACTGAGGCCAACCTAAGAGCATCTTTCAGAAGGTTGAACCTACGGAAAGCTTCTGGCCCTGGATTATGTATCTGGTCAAGTACTAAAGACCTGTGCTGATCAACTGGCTGCAGTCATCAATAAGATCTCTAACCTCTCACTTTGGTAGTCTGAGTTACCCACCTGCTTTAAACCGGCTTCAATTATACTGCTGCCTAAGAACATGATAGCTTGCCTCAATGATTATTGTCCAGTAGCACTTACATCTACAGTGTTGAAGTGTTTTGAGAGAAGGTGATGAAATATACCAACTCCTTTCCTGAGAAGTGACTGGGATCCACTCCAATTTGCTAACCAGCACAACAGGTCTACACCAGTTCCCTGCTCTGCTTGCTTCACATTTATGACTGAATGGCTAAGTACAGTTCCAACGCCATATTTAAGTTTGCTGATAAACTGCCGTTGGCCAAATCAAAGGTGATGACATATGATCATGCAGGTGGGAGATTTAAGATCTGGCTGACTGGTGCCACAACAACCTCTCACTCAATATTAGCAAGACAAAACTGCAGATTATTGACTTCAGCAGAAGGAAACTGGAGGTACTCATCGGAAGATCAATGGTGGAGTGGGTCAGCAACTTTAAATTCCTCAGTGCTACCATTTCGGAGAATCTGTCCTAGGCCCAGCATTTTTGGAGAAAGCATAGAAGCACCTCTGCTTCCTTGGAGGTTTGCAAACATTTGAATTGACATCTAAATCTTTGACAAATTTCTAAAGATGGATGGTGGAGAATATAATGACTGGCTGCATTTACAACTTGGTATGGAAATAGCAAAGCATTTGAATGGAAAATCCTACAAAAAGTAGTAGATTTGGGCAAGACCATCACAGGTGACGCCCTCCCCACCAGTGAGCACATCTGCACTGAGCATAGTTGCAGGAAAGCAATATCCATCATCAGATACCCCCACTCACCAAGTCATGCTTTCTTCTTGCTACTGCCATCAGGATGAAGGTACAGAAGCCTCAGTACTCATACCACCAGGTTCAGGAACAGATATTACCCCTTAAGCAACAGGCTCTTGAACCACAGGGGAGAATTTCACTCAACTTAGACCATAAGACCATAAGACAAAGGATCAGAATTAGGCCATTCAGCCCATCAAATCTGCTCCACCATTCCATCGTGGCTGATCCCATATCCCACTCAATCCCATTAATCTGCCTTCTCACCATTTCCTTTGATGCCCTGAATGATCAGGAAACGATCATCTTCCACCTTAAATAAACCCTTGGACTTGGACTCAGTCCAAGTCAGTGGCAGAGCATTCCACAGATTTACTACTCTATGGCTGAAAAAAAAATGCCCCTTATCTCTGTTCTAAAAGGTTGCCTCTCAATTTTGAGGCTGTACCCTTTAGTTCTGGATACCCCCACCAGAGGAAACATCCTCTCCACATCCACTTTATCAAGTCTTTTCAACATTCGGTAAGTTTCAATGAGATCCCCCCCACCCCCGCACCGAATTCTTCTAAATTCCAGTGAGCATAGGCCTAAAGCTGCCAAACGCTCTTCATATGTTAACCTCTTCATTCCCGGAATCATCCTCATGAACCTCCTCTGTACTCTCTTCAATGACAACACATCCTTTCTGAGATATGGAGTCCAAAACTGTTGACAGTACTTCAAGTGCAGTCTGACTAGTGTCTTATAAAACTTCAGTATTATCTCCTTGCTTTTATATTCTAATCCCCTTGAAATAAATTCCAACATTGCATTTGCCTTCTTTACCACAGACTCAACCTGTAAATTAACCTTCTGGGTGTTTTGCACGAGGACTCCTAAGTCCCAGCACCTCTGAGGTTTGAACCCTCTCCCCATTTAGATAACAGTCGGCGCTGTAATTCCTTTTACCAAAATGCATTATCCTACATTTCCCAACATTGTATTCCATCTGCCTCTTTTTTGTCCATTCTTCCATTCTGTCTAAGTCTTGCTGCAATCACATTGCTTCCTCAGCACCACCTACAACTCCACCTATCTTCGTATCATCTGCAAACTTTGCCACAAAATCATCAATTCCATTATCCAAATCATTGACAAACAATGCGAAAAATAGCAGTCCCAATACTGATTCCTGAGGAACACCATTAGTCACTTGCAGCCAACTAAAAAAGGCCCCTTTTATCCCCACTCGCTGGCTCATGCCTGTCAGCCATTCCTTTCTCCATGATCTTTCCTGTAACGCCATAGGATTTTAGCTTGGTTTGTAGCCTCATATGTGCCACCTTATCAAATGCCTTTTGAAAATCAAAGCAAATAAGATCCACTGCCTCTCCTTTGTCCACCCTGTTTGTTACTTTCGCAAAGAACTCCAACAGATTTGTCAGGCAAGATTTCCCTTTACAGAAACTATGAGGACTTTGACTTATTTTATCATTAGCACTCCAAAACCTCATCCATGATAATAGCCTCCAAGACTTTCCCAACCACTGAGATTAGGTTAACTGGCATATTATTTCTTTTCTTTTGCTTTCCTCCCTTTTTAAAGAGTGGAGTGACACCTGCAATCTTCCAGTCCTTCGGGACCTTGCCAGAATCAAGTTATTCCTGAATGACCATGACTAATGCATCCGTTATCTCTTCAGCAATCTCTCTCAGGACTCTGGGATGTAGTCTATCTGGACCAGGTGACTGATCCACCTTAAGACCTTTCAGTTTGCCTAGCATTTTTTCTTTGTAATAACAATGGCACTCGTTCCTGCTCCCTGACACACTGCTAGTGTCTTCCACAGTTAAGACAGATGAAAAGTACTCAATAGGTTTATCTGCCATTTCTTATCACCAGTTACTACCTCACCAACATCATTCTTCAGGGGTCCAATATTCACTCTGATCTCCCTTTTATTCTTTATATAACTGAAAAACATTTGGTATCTTGCTTTATGTTATTGGCTAGTTTGCCCTCATATTTCATCTTTTCCCTTCTGCTACCTTTCTTAGTTGTCTTTCGTTGGATTTTAAAAGTTTCCCAATCATATAACTTCCCACTCTCTCTAACCACCTAATATGCCCTTTTCTTGGCTTTTATGCAGACCTTAACTTCCCTTGAGGGTATAAGGGGTGTCAGGGAGGGGTAGCACCTCTGGTGGGGGCCTGCCGTGCCCTTTCAGGGCAGTTCGTCCACTTTTGGTCCCCATCTGGCGCTCAGCTCTCACCTGTGGCTCCAAGTAGCTGTAACACGCGCAGCGGCCTCACCCCGGTAAACCGTCTCGGCAGACAGACCAAACCAAGTAGCCGATGGGTCTTCAACCCTCGGTGAGGTCGGGGATCTGTCTGTCCCAGCGTGTGAAATGTGGCCCTGGCAGATAGAGCGGAGGAGACCGATTAATGTTCCAACAGTCAAGAAGGCAGGCCCAGCAGGCGTTGTGGATTGCTAAAAGCACGACAAGACACTTAGATGCCCTGGTCATCCACTGCAGCAGGAGAGGTCTCCAGCCGTAACGGTTGTCCGTGCCACTGGATCAAGGTCTCTTCTGCGGAGAGAGTGGGATTGCCCCTGTGCAATGGCTGTTCCACTTAAAACACTATCACACACCGGTTTCTGAGTCTTCTTCGAAAACGAAGGACTACCACAAACTCCCCATGTCAGCCATGGTTGCCTAGCCCTGCCAATTGACAACTACTTCTTCTGTGGTCATATCTATACTGTGCCTTGTGAAGTATTCCCAGGAACCTCAGCCACTTCTGGTCTGCCAACATCCCCAACAGTATCCTCCTCCAATCCACCTGGACAAGCTTGTCGCTCATGCTTCTGTAATTCCCTTTATTCCGTTGCAATACTGATACATCTAAGTTATCTTTCTCCCTCTCAAATTGCAGTATGATTTCAATCATATTAAGATCACAGTCTCCTAAGAGTTCCTTTACATTAAGCTTCCTAATGGGTTATTACACAATTCTCAGTCTAAGATAGCCTTTCCCTGGGTGGGCTCAAGCACAAGCTGCTCTAAAAAGCCACCTCATAGGCATTCAACAAATTCCTTCTTTTGTGATCTGACACCAATCTTTTTTTCCCAATCCACTTGCATATTGAAGTCCTCCATTATAATTGTGTGATTATCCTTATCACATGCTTTTTCCAGCTCCCTTTGCAATCTCAGCCCCACATTTTGGCTACTATTTGGAGGCCTATTATATGAATCCTAATTTTTTTTACCCTTGCAGTTTCTTAAGTCCACCTACAAAGATTCAACATTCTCTGACCCTATGTCACCTCTTTCTAAACATGTAATTCCATTTCTTACCAACAGAGCCTTTTACTAATTCCATTTCTTACCAACAACCAGCATTTCAGAACAGAAATGCGAAGAAATTTTTTTAGTCAGACGGTGGTGAATCTATGGAATTTGTTGCCACGGGCAGCATTTGATCCAAGTCATTGGGTGTATTTAAGGCAGAGATTGATAGGTATCTGAGTAGCCAGGGCATCAAAGGTTATGGTGAGAAGGCGGGGGAGTGGGACTAAATAGGAGAATGGATCAGCTCATGATAAAATGGTGGAGCAGACTCGATGGGCCGAATGGCCTACTTCTGCTCCTTTGTCTTATGGTCTTATGGAGCCACACCAGCACCTATGCCTTGCTGCCTATCCTATCAATACAAAGTATTTCCTTTGATGTTAAGCTCCCAACTATGGCCTTTTTTCAGCCACATTTCAGTGATGCCCATAATGTCATACTGACCAATCTGTAATTGCAACATGAGTTCATCCACCTTATTCTGAATGCTACACACATTTAAATACAGCACCTTCAGTCCTGAATTCTTCACCCTTTAGAATTTTTCCTCTGTGGTACAATTTAACTCTTTGCTCTGTCTGCATTTTTACCCAATCAATGGCTTGTCTTCCTTATGTTCATGTTACAACTATCATCTAATTGTAAGCCTGTTGGCCCATCCTCGGCTCTATCATACTGGTTTCCATCCCCCTGCCATATTAGTTTAAACCACTCCCAGCAACTCTAGTAAACCTGTCCACAAGAATATTGGTCCCTCTCAGATTCAAGTGCAACCCATCCCTTTTGCACAGGTCCAACCTGCCCCAGAAGAGGTCCCAATTATCCAGAAATCTGAATCTCTGCCCCCTGCTCCAATTCTTCAGCCATACATTTATCTACCACCTCATTTTATTCCCATCCTCACTGTCATATAGCACAGGCAGCAATCCCAAGATTATCACCCTTGAGGGCCTGTTTCTCAGCTTCATTCCTAACTTCCTGTATTCTTTTTTCAGGACCTCCTCCCTTTCTCTACCTATGTTTCTGCTTCCCTCCCTTTTCAGGATATTGTGAATGTGTCCAGAACCATCTTGGACCCTAGCATGTGGGAAGCAAACTGCCATCCATATTTCCTTTTCACATCCACAAAATCGCCTATCTATCTCCCAGACCATAGATTTCCCTTTTACTGCTGCCATCCTCAGTTCCCTACCCTCCTGAACTAAAGGACCAGACTCAGTGCCAGAGGCATGGCCACTGTTGCTTCCCCCAAGTAGGTTGTCACCCCCCCCCCCAACTGTACTCTAAATGGAGTACTTATTGTTGAGGGGGACAGCCACAGGGGTGTTCTTCACTATCTGATGTTCCCCCTTCCCTCTCCTGACAGTCACCCATTTTTCTGTCTCCCGTAGCCTTGGGGTGACTACTTTCCTATAACTTCTGTCTAACACTGCTTCACTTTGCCTAACAAGCTGATAGTCATCGAGCTGCAGCTCCAGTTCACTAACATGATCTCTAAGGAGCTGCATTTTGAGGCACCTGGTGCAGATGTGGCCACTGGGGAGGCTGGAAGTCTCCTCAAAATCCCACATCTGACACCCAGAACAGAACATTGGGTCTGTAGTCAAACCTCCTATACTCTTCACTCGCCCCATCATTGAATGATTCCCACAACTTATGTACTAGCTTTCAAGGACTCTTCACTTCATATTCTTGATATTTCTTTTTCTTTTTTTTTGAACAATTTATTGTATTTTTCACACAAGTTGTCCACCCTACTGGGAGAGGTCTTTCACTGATACTATTATGGGTACTGGATTTATTGAATATGCCCACAAAAATGAACCTCATGTTTGTATTTGGCAACATATATGTACTTTGATAATAAATTGACATTGAACTTTGTACTTTGATCTATCAAAGTACAGAAAAGTGGCCTGGGACTCTGAAGTAAGGAAGTCATGTTGCAATTATAGGAAGTTTTGGTTTGGCTGTATTTGAGTGGCTATCTAGTGGCCCTATTATAGGAAGGATATGGAGGCTTTGGTGAGAGCGTAGAAGAAGTTTAACAGGATGTTGCTTGGAGGATATGAGCTATTAAGAGAGATTATATAAACTTGGGTTGCTTTCTCTGGAGTGTCAGAGGCTGAGGGGAGACCTGGTGGTACTTTATACGAGTTATAGATAGTCAGAAACTTTTTTCCCCATGTTAGATACGTCATACTGGAGGATATGCTTTTAAGGTGAGATGATGATAGTTTAAGGAAGATATGAATGACAAATCTTTTTTTTTAATGATAGCAGCTTGAGGCAAATACAGTAGTTGTATTTAAGAGGCTGTCAGATAGACTCATGAATATGCAGAGATAGGGGCATATGGATCATGTACAGGCAGAAGGAATACAGTTTAATTTGACAATGTGTTTGGCACAGGCTTGGTGGACTAAAGGATCTGTTCTTGTGCTATACCGTTCTATATTCTATGTTCTAATTAGAATTGGTGGGCCTCCTCCTCTGCGACCTCACAGAACAATCACATTCCCTCACTTCTCCTTTCTGTATTCTCTCAGACATACCCAGCCCCAATTCCCCTGCCACGTATATGAGGAATAATTACTTTAACCTATTGATTTAACATAACACACTTGTTTGGGAGGTGGGAGGAAACCAGAGCACCTGGAGCAAACCCATAGCGAGAACATGCAAACTCCACACAGAACAGAGAAAGGATCAAGTAAGGACTGCCCAAGCTGTAATTCAGCAGTTCCATCTGCAGCCATTCAACAGCAATTTATGTTCTGCAAAGCATTGTTTCCTGGTGGTTTTCCCTGCAAAGTTAGACAGTCTTTGGCAGTTTATATATTTATAGTACAATTTGCCCTATCCTACAAGTCTTAAAAACATATTATTTGTTTCTGCTATATCCTCAACACCAAGAAATTGTCAAGCACAATTTCCTATCCATAAAATCACAATGACGCTGCCTGATGGCCTTACTATTTTTAAAATGTCTACCACAGCTTTCGTAATTATAGTTTCCAGCTATTTTTCCAATGTGATCTGCCCAACAACTTCCTGTCTTTTGTTCATTCCTTTATCAAAATGAGATTGTGCATTTCCACATTTCCTATCCACTGGGAAACTTTGAACTCTCAAAGGAGCTTTAGAAGAACACAGGCTGTCCATCCATTAACCCTGTCCTCAGTTGTTCAAGAGCGGAAGGTTCATGACATCAGGTCTAGAGGATTTGTTTGATATTTGAACTATTTTTCTACATCAAGGGTTCCTAACCTGGGCCCACGGACCCCTCGGTTAATGGTAGGGATCCAGGGATTAAAAAATGTTGGGAGCCTTGGTCTACATGAACGATGCTGGTATATGTTTTAAATCTCCCCTCCTCCTCAGTTTCCACTCTGTTTTTCTACAATTATTAGGATATTTTAGTATCGTCCTTACTACTGATCAATTTGCTGCTCATTTACTGAGCAATTTCTGCCAATATTAACATTTTATTCAGTTTAGTTACTATTTCACAAAAAAACTTCCCTTTTATAACAATAATATCATATATCTATAGCAGTCCCATATGCTAAATTAGCCCTATTGGATTTTCACAACACCCTTTGTAATAGAGCACTTGATTGCGATCACTTTTCCTATAAAGGTAATATTGCCAGAAAAAACACTCAAAGGTGTCCATTCAAAAATCTGCAAATTGGCTGAAGTTTTTAAAGTGTTGAGGAATTGTGAAAATCTCAGTGAAAGTTCACTGCTGTTTTCAGACTGATGGTAACTTGTGGAAACGTTTAATAACAGTTGATAAATCAGTAAAGTTAATATCCCAGGCAGTGCATTAGATAATGTATGCATGTTGGGCTTAGGGGAACAAATTTCACAGAGAAACTGTTTAAGTTTGGAGCTCCTCCGACTGCTTCTCAGTGAATCCCACAGATGTGCAGCAGCAGGGATGGCACATGGCTGAACTTGTAATAAATTCATCTGTAGTCCCCGCCAAAGCAAATAAATTACAAATCAAAAGGTCCACCAAATCAACGATTGTTACTCTCTAGTTGAGGACACTGAAGCTGGAATTAGAGTCAGCTATACTGGCAGTCCCCTCCCTCATATTTCAAGCTCCACTAACCCCAGAGTTTTTCAGTTCATCCAAGCAGAGATGTTTGCTATGTGTATGGGGTGGACAGGCGTAACATATTGAGGCTGTTTCCTGAGGTTCCCACCAGCTAACCATCCACACACGAGCAAGTTTCACAGCTAGAGGATACCACCAGATGTGATTAAGTAAGTCCTCAGGGCTTGCAACCAAGGTAGGTCATAAATATTTAATGTTTGTTCCCACTGCAAAAACTGGAGTAGTAAGTAGTGATATTAATTTCGAATCAGTATTTTACATGTGTTTATTGACTGCCTCAGAGCAGGCAATGATTATGATTTGACCTTCAGCTAGAATTACTTGATTCCTAAATTCTTTTCAATTTTGTGAGATAAGACAGGTGCTAAGGTCTCAGATGGTAGTTAAAAAGTTCTGTTTAAGGAAGAGCAAGAGACATTACCTAATGTCTGAATGAGTCCCGCTGTATGGTTTGCAAGTCATATCACATCTGTCAGTGGTAAAGGAGCTGAAGGAAGAGCAGCAGAACACATGAGCCAGGGGCTTCAGAATCAGAGCATGAGGACTCATCGGACTTGCTTTTGATGTGCGACAAGTACTTCTGACGTGCACAAGTCCATATTACTCCTAACACCAGTTCCAGTTTAATAGCCTGAGAGTACTTTATACTCAGCTTCTACACAAGCGCGTATTTAAGAGTCCAAAGGTCTTCACTTCTGACAGTCAGACATACCGTTATTCAGACATTACAGAAGTAACCCAGGAGACACAACAGACTGCAGATGCTGGAATCTGTGGTGGGGGTTGGGGTTGGAGGAGAAGGAATTGTCCACAGTAGGACTGATATAGGATTCATAACAAAATATCAACAGTTTTGTTCCCCTCTATGGATGCTGCTGAAACAGATCAGCTCATTTAACAGACAACTTGTTGCACTGAAACCCATCCTTCCCTTCAACTCTGCATGCAACAGACTTATTTATGGCGTTAAATCCCAAATGTGGAGTCAATGCCAATGTTCCCAGTTGTCTGGTGTTTCTCAAGTGCATTAACTACAGTAAACTTGGGATATGAGTTGTGACAGATCTCCCTCCACTTTATCAATTAGAGAAAATTAATATTTAAAGCATAGTCAAACATCATCTGAATTCACATTTGACCAACAAACCTCAACTTGTTCTTTCTCACACTGTTAATTTTTCATAAATATGTTCAGACACATGTTTGATTTTTGTTTAAATCAGTGATTGCAAATTTTCATCAGTAAGAGGGATCTTGATGCATATGAAGACAGCATAAAACAGGCTAAAATATTGGAGCTTGTAGAATTTAAGAAAGAGGGTTTACTGGAACATTTGAAAAGCACTAAAATAGATAAAGTTTCTGGGGACAAACTGATCTACCGTAGTTTACTGTGTGAAGTGAGGTAAGAGAATGCTTCATCTTTGTTGATGATCTTTCGTCCTCACTGGCCACGGGAGTAGTACCACAAGACTTGAGGGTGGGAATTGTTATTGCTTTATTCAAGAAAGGTAATGGGAATAACCCTGCGAATTATAGACCAGCACATTTTACATCAGTGATGGGCAAATTATTGGAGAGGATGCTTAGAAACAGGATTTATGGCACTTGTAGACGCATTGTCTGATTAGGAATAGTCAGCGTGGCTTTGTGAGGGGCAGGTTATGTACCACAAACCTAATTGACTTCTTCGAGGAAGTGACACAACAAATTGATGAAAGATAGAGTGGTGGATGTGGTGTACATGGATTTTAGTAAGGCATTCAACAATGTTCCCCGGTAGGCTCATTCAGAAAGTAAGGAAGCATGGCATCCAGACCAACTTGGCAGTGTGGATAAAGAACTTGCTTGTTCACAGCAGGCAGAGAGTAGCAAAAGATGGAGCTTACTTTGGTGGAGGTCAGTGACCAGTGGTCTGTTCAGTAATTCCTGCTCTTTGTGAGTTTTTATAAATAATTTGGACGAGGACGCAAAATAGTGGTTAGTAAGTTTGCAGATGGTACCTTTTTTCATTGGTGACTTTGTGGATAGTAGAGGATAGTAAGATGCAGAGCTGGGCTAAGAAGTGGTAGATGGCATTCAGTCTGGAAAAGTATGAAGTGATACATTTTGGAAGGTCAAAATAGAAAGGTAAAAGGCAGGATTCTTAACAGTGTGGTGGAACAAAGGTATTTTGGTGTCCACAATTATGGACCCATCAATATTACAGTGCAAGTTGATAGAGGGGTTATAAAGGTAAATAATGTGTTGGCATTCGTTAGTCTGAGGATTGAGTTCAAAAGCCATGGATGTAGAAGAATTAGAGGGGTTGCACAGTAGATTTGTCAGGATGTTGCCTGAAGTTTGAGTGAGCTACAAAATTTCTCTTTGGAGCAAAGCCGGATGAGAAATGACTTGAAGGAAGTGTATAAAAATGATAAGAGATGTATTGTAGATAAAGTGACCAGCCAGCACCTTTATCCCCAGGATGGAAATGGCATACAAGAGGGCATAATTTTAAGATGATTGGAGTAAAGTATAGGGGGAATAGAGAGGATTTTTGTAGAGAGTGGTGGGTATGTGAAACAAGCTGGCTGACAGAGGTAGATGTGTTAGGGACATTTAAGAGACTCTTAGGTAGGCATATAGATGAAAGAAAAATGGAGGGCTAAATGGGAGGAAAGAGTTAGATTAATCTTAGTGTAGGTTAAAAGGTTGGCACGACATTGTGGGCTGAAAGGCCTGTACTATGCTGTATTGTTCTGTCTTCCACTTTCTTTGATCAACTGGAGACCTGATCTAGCAGAATAAATTATGATCCAGGTACACTTAACCTAATAAGTTCATGTTTTTTTTTGAGCATCAAGGTACTTGGTTCAGGAAACCTGTATTTATAAGAGTACCTTGATCTTGAAAGGAAAAAAAAGAAAGAGACTCTTTCCTACTCCAAGGTACAACATTTGGTTTTTGAAAGAGAAGGCAGAAGCTTCTCAGTTGAAGAGTTCACAATGTATTTCACTTGGAAAATTTCTCCTGTTACTACCAAAATCAATCAAGGTCTCCTAGATGTTGAAATGTACATTATATCCGAGTTATTTCTTTGGTGAAGTGACAGTGATATCCATCCCCTTTCTGGGTAACCCCTACCAGATGCTTTTAGCTGCTCACTTTATCTCCAAATATTAAACAACAAAAAAACCTATGTGGTTTCAGAGCTTCAACATTTCAATGGGCACCAGTAAGAACACTCAGTTTGCATGGACTGCAACATTACTTTGGATAACCTAAGTGTGTTCTGACCAAGTAGAGTTCAGTTCATTATGAATCTCGCATCCCATCTCTAAAGCTACATCCAAGGTTAGCTGTCAGGAGATGGGAAACTACTCCCCACAGATATGATTAATGATAAATCTGAAGGCCTTCCACAGATGACAAGGACAGGCTGATGCTGAAAGAAAGAACTGAGCCTGAAGCACAAGGAAGAGGACTTCTGGCCACTTGTGACACTGGGATACTTTTCTTTATTCATCCACTGAAAGTTCAATGATAGAGAAACCTCAGGGAATAATACAAAAAGCATTCATTCTATTCTTGAAATATTTCTCCAAAAAATTTACAATGCATAGATGAAGGATTATCAAGGGATACCATGAATAATGAGCTGAAATGAGTATATTCACAGATTATTCTACATGTTATAGAAGTAGTACATGTACACTTGCAGAAAACATGATGCAACAAGAGAAGTTCCACAAAGAGAATGATTATAGATGCATAACCCTATGCACCAAATATCTGTGGGGCAGATATGACAGGAACTGATCAAAGAATTGTATGGATAGCTGCATATTCTTTTCCAGCAAACAAGGACGGTTTGCGTATTGGTACAAAGCCCTCCAGTGTATTTTTGGGGAGGATTAAGCTTTCTATCTGTATTTTTGTAATCTGTTTATCTATTTCAACAAGGGAAATGTAGAGTCATCCTTGAATGAGTCAGAAATAAAATCACAGCATCATTAAAAAGGAGACCACTTGATCCATCATAACTGTGCAGTCAAAGAACTGGCTATTCAATCTGATACCACCTTCCAGTTTTAGGTTCATATCCCTGCTGGTCAGATCTCTGCAAGAACACATCCAAATTTATTTTGAATATGATGAGGGTTTATGACTCTACCACTAAGTAATTTACAGAATTCTGCCATGCCCTGGATGAAAAGATTCTCATCATCGTTTTAATCTTTCTTCCAATGACTTCAAGTAAATTTCCACTGGTTATTGACCATTAGTGTTAACCCAACAGATTCGTAAACTCATACAGCAATACAGCACAGACACAGACCTTTGAGTCCAGCAAGTCATTTCTGACCATGGTGCCCACCCAGCTAATCATGATTTCTTGCATTCAGCCCATATTCTTGGAAGCTCTGCCTCTTCATGTACCTATCCCATCGTTCCTTAACTGATACTATTGTGCCTGCCTCAAACACTTCCTCTGGTAACTTGTTTCATGTACCCACTGCTACCTGTATGAAAAAGTGGCTCCTCAGGTCCCTTTTAAATCTTACCCCTCTTATCTTAAACCTATGCTCCATATTTTTTTACCTCCCCACCTTCAGAATCAGAATCAGGTTTAATATCACTGGCATATTGCACTTCCAGGGCACCTAGGGGCAACTTCAGTAGCAGAACTCTCAATGGATAGGATTAAATATTCTTTGTTTCAGCCTGATACAGCTAAAAAGCACAACTGCTTCCAAGGTCAGTACAGTCAACAAGGATGTCTTAACGCGTTTAAACGAACTATTGCTGCTTAAGACTGACGGAAAGAATACTGATTGTGGACAGATGCATCCTCATAGGATTCCACATGGCTGCAGGTCAGGGATACAAGTGCATTTAAGGAATCGAGGTTTTAAACTCCCAATACCGACTATCTTGCTGGAAAATGTGCAGTCTCTGTTGAATAAAATCGATGATCTCAGAGCTAGGGTGCTGAATCAGAGGGGACATTAGGACCGCGTGTGTCCTTTGTTTCACGGAATCCTGGTTAACCCCTTCTGTACCAGACAGAGCGATTCAGATTGGTGGGTTTACTATACACCGTCAGCATAGATCTACAGAGTCTCTCAAAAGCAGAGGTGGAGGAGCCTTAGAGGCCTCATGATCAGCTCTTCTTGGTGCACAAATATATTAGTGCTGTCCCAATTCTGCTCACCAATTCTGGAATATCTAGCAGTTAAGTGCCGTCCTTTTTACCTACTGCAGGAGTTCTCCGAGATCATTTTGGTAGCAGTATACATTCCTCCTCAGGCCAATGGCAGTTAGGCATTAGATGATCTGAGCAATGGAATCAACATGCATGAAACAGCGCACCCTAATGTTTTCACCACCGATTTGGAAGACTTTATCCAGGCCAGTCTGAAAAAAGTCACTAAGCAATTAGAAAACCAGGTATGATTTGCATAGGGTTATTTCAAGAGCAAAGAGACAATTTCAAATGAGGTTGGAGACAACATCAGATGTACGGCAACTCTGGCAGAGACTACAAGACATTACTTTCTACAAAGCAAAACCCAATTGTATGATTGGCAGCGATGCTTCACTATCAGATGAACTCAACGCCTTCTATGCACCCTTTGAAAGGGAAAATATAACTACAGCTGTGAAGATCCCTGCTGCACCTGATGACCCTGTCTTCGAGGTCGATGTTAGGCTGTCTTTAAAGAGAGTGAACACCTGCAAGGCGTAAGGTCCCGATGGAGTACCTGGTAAGGCTCAGAAAACCTGCGCCACCCAACTGGCAGGAGTATTCAAGGACATTTTCAACCTCTCACTGCTACAGGCGGAAGTTCCCACTTGCTTCAAAAAGGCAACAAGTATACCAGTGCTTAAGAAGAATAATGTGAGCTGCCTTAATGACTATCACCCGGTAGCGCTCACATCTATAGCGATGAAATGCTTTGAGATGTTGGTCACAACTAGACTGAACTCCTGCCTCAGGAAGGACCTGAACCCATTGCAATTTGCCTATTGCCACAATAGATCAACAGCAGATGCAATCTCAAAGGCTCTCCACATGGCTTTGGACCACCTCGACAACACAAACACCTATGTCAGGATGCTGTTCATCGACTAGAGCTCAGCATTTAATCCCACAATCCTGACTGAGAAGTTGCAGAAACTGAGCCTCTGTACCTCTCTCTGTAACTGGATCCTCAACATCCTAACCGGGAGACTGCAATCTGTGCAGATTGGTGGTAACCTCTCCTCCCCGCTGACGTTCAGCACTGGTGCACCTCAGGGGTGTGTGCTTAGCCCACTGCTCTACTCTCTATACACACATGTCTGTGTGGCTAGGCATAGCTCAAATACCATCTATAAATTTGCTGATGATACAATGGTTGCTGGTAGAATCTTAGGTGGTGACAAGAGGGCGGACAGGAGTGAGATATGTCCACTAGTGAAGTGATGTCGCAGCAACAACCTGGCACTCAACCTCAGTAGGACAGAAGAGCTGATTGTGGACTTCAGGAAGGGTAAGACCAAGAAATACATACCAATCCTCATAGGGGGATCAGAAGTGGAGAGAGTGAGCAGCTTCAATTTCCTGGGTGTCAAGATTGTTGAGGATCTAACCTGATCCCAATATACCGATGCAGTTATAAAGAAGGCAAGGCAGTGGCTATCCTTCATTAGGAGTTTGAAGAGATTTGGTATGTCAACAAATACACTCAAAAACTTCTATGGATGTGCCGTAGAGAGCATTCTGACAGGCTGCATCACTGTCTGGTATGGAGGGGCTACTGCACAGGACCGAAGAAACTGCAGAGGGCTGTAAATTCAGTCGGCTCCATCTTGGGTACTAGCCTACAAAGTACCCAGGACATCTTCAATATCCTTGTCAATTTCCTCTGCACCCTCTTCAGTACCTTCAACTATTGTAATATCAGATGATCAGAGCCATAGAGTGATACAACATTTAAACAGGCACTTTAGCCCAACTGTTCCACTTGGAACAAGTTGTCCATCTAAGTTACTCCCATTGTCACCGTATTCAATCAATATCCTTCTAACATTTTTGTTTATCCATGTATCCCTCCGAAAATTCCACACAGATCTACAGCCAATGATATACTTAATTTTGAACATCCATGTTACATACTCAGTGGCCATTTTATTAGGTAGCTCCTATACTGAGCTCCTATAGGTAGCTCCGGCACTGAGTCTGACCCTGTGGTGCGGAAGGGTGGGACAGAGATGAGGAGAGCTGTCGTCATTGAAGACTCTATAGTCAGGGGAGAAGACAAGAGATTTTGTGGACGTGAGAAGGACACCCGCATGGTTTGTTGCCTCCCGGGTGCCAGGGTGCGGGATGTCTCTGAGCGGGTACACGACATTCTGGTACGAGAGGGAAAGCAACCAGAAGTCGTGATACATGTTGGGACCAACGACATAGGCAGGAAGAGGGATGAGGTCCTGAAGTGTGAGTTTCAGGAATTAGACAGAAGGCTGAAGAACAGGACCTCAAGGTTGACGTTCTCAGGATTGCTGCCAGTGCTACGTGACAGAGATGGTAAGAATTGGAGGAGATGGCGGTTGAATGCGTGGCTGAGGATTTGGTGCAGGGAGCAGGGTTTTAGATTTTGGGACCATTGGGATCTCTTCTGGGGAAGGTGGGACCTGTACAGATTGGGTGGGTTGCACCTGAA
Source organism: Mobula birostris (assembly GCF_030028105.1). Classification (NCBI taxonomy): domain Eukaryota; kingdom Metazoa; phylum Chordata; class Chondrichthyes; order Myliobatiformes; family Myliobatidae; genus Mobula; species Mobula birostris. The sequence goes on along the minus strand of NC_092374.1, from coordinate 43,359,740 downwards.
CTCGAGGGGGAGAAATATCCTTGCAGGTAGGTTTGCTAGCATGGTTCGGGAGGGTTTAAACTAATTTGCGAGGGGGATGGGACCCAGAGCGATAGAGCAGTGAAAGAAGTGCATGGAGTAAAGCCAGATCTAACATACAGAGAGGCTTTGAGGAAAGAGAAGCAGAATAAATGGTGTAAAGACAGTAAGGTAGAAGGGCTGAAATGTGTGTACCTCAATGCAAGAAGCATCAGGAGCAAAGGTGATGAACTGAGAGCTTGGATACATACATGGAATTATGATGTAGTGGCCATTACAGAGACTTGGCTGGCACCAGGGCAGAAATGGATTCTCAATATTCCTGGATTTCAGTGCTTTAAAAGGGATAGAGAGGGCCGAAAAAGGGGAGGAGGGGTGGCATTACTGGTCAGGGATACTATTACAGCTACAGAAAGGGTGGGTAATGTAGCAGGATCCTCTTTTGAGTCAGTATGGGTGGAAGTCAGGAACAGGAAGGGAGCAGTTACTCTACTGGGGGTATTCTATAGCCCCCCTGGTAGCAGCAGAGATACAGAGGAGCAGATGGGGAGGCAGATTTTGGAAAGGTGCAAAAATAACAGGGTTGTTATCATGGGTGACTTTAACTTCCCTAATATTGATTGGCACCTGATTAGTTCCAAGAGTTTAGATGGGGCAGAATTTGTTAAGTGTCCAGGATGGATTCCTGTCACAGTATGTGGACAGGCCGACCAGGGGGAATGCCATACTAGATCTAGTACTAGGTAATGAACCGGGTCAGGTCACAGATCTCTCAGTGGGTGAGCATCTGGGGGACAGTGACCACCGCTCCCTGGCCTTTATAATTATCATGGAAAAGGACAGAATCAAAGAGGACAGGAAAATTTTTAATTGGGGAAAGGCAAATTATGAGGCTATAAGGCTAGAACTTGCGGGTGTGAACTGGGATGATGTTTTTGCAGGGAAATGTACTATGGACATGTGCTCGATGTTTAGAGATCTCTTGCGGGATGTAAGGGATAAATTTGTCCCGGTGAGGAAGATAAAGAATGGTAGGGTGAAGGAACCATGGGTGACAAGTGAGGTGGAAAATCTAATCAGGAGGAAGAAGGCAGCATACTTGAGGTTTAGGAAGCAAGGATCAGATGGGTCTATTGAGGAATATAGGCAAGCAAGAAAGGAGCTTAAAAGGGGCTGAGAAGAGCAAGAAGGGGGCATGAGAAGGCCTTGGCGAGTAGGGTAAAGGAAAACCCCAAGGCATTCTTCAATTATGTGAAGAAAAGAAGGATGACAGGAGTGAAGGTAGGACAGATTAGAGATAAAGGTGGGAAGATGTGCCTGGAGGCTGTGGAAGTGAGCGAGGTCCTCAATGAATACTTCTCTTCAGTATTCACCGATGAGAGGGAACTTGATGATGGTGAGGACAATCTGAGTGAGGTTGATATTCTGGAGCATGCTGATATTAAGGGAGAGGAAGTGTTGGAGTTGTTAAAATACATTAGGACAGATAAGTCCCCGGGGCCTGACGGAATATTCCCCAGGCTGCTCCATGAGGCGAGAGAAGAGATTGCTGAGCCTCTGGCTAGGATCTTTATGCCCTCGTTGTCCATGGGAATGGTACCGGAGGATTGGAGGGAGGTGAATGTTGTTCCCTTGTTCAAAAAAGGTAGTAGGGATAGTCCGGGTAATTATAGACCAGTGAGCCTTACGTCTGTGGTGGGAAAGCTGTTGGAAAAGATTCTTAGAGATAGGATCTATAGGCATTTAGAGAATCATGGTCTGATCAGAGACAGTCAGCATGGCTTTGAGAAGGGCAGATCGTGTCTAACAAGCCTGATAGAGTTCTTTGAGGAGGTGACCAGGCATATAGATGAGGGTAGTGCAGTGGATGTGATCTGTATGGATTTTAGTAAGGCATTTGACAAGGTTCCACACGGTAGGCTTATTCAGAAAGTTAGAAGACATGGGATCCAGGGAAGTTTGGCCAGGTGGATTCAGAATTGGCTTGCCTGCAGAAGGCAGAGGGTGGTGGTGGAGGGAGTACATTCAGATTGGAGGATTGTGACTAGTGGTGTCCCACAAGAATCTGTTCTGGGACCTCTACTTTTCGTGATTTTTATTAACGACCTGGATGTGGGGGTAGAAGGGTGGGTTGGCAAGTTTGCAGATGACACAAAGGTTGGTGGTGTTGTAGATAGTGTAGAGGATTGTCAAAGATTGCAGAGAGACATTGATAGGATGCAGAAGTGGGCTGAGAAGTGGCAGATGGAGTTCAACCCAGAGAAGTGTGAGGTGGTACACTTTGGAAGGACAAACTCCAAGGCAGAGTACAAAGTAAATGACCGGATATTGGTAGTGTGGAGGAGCACAGGGATCTCGGGGTACATGTCCACAGATCCCTGAAAGTTGCCTCACAGGTGGATAGGGTAGTTAAGAAAGCTTATGGGGTGTTAACTTTCATAAATCGAGGGATAGGGTTTGAGAGTCGCAATGTAATGATGCAGCTCTATAAAACTCTGGTTAGGCCACACTTGGAGTATTGTGTCCAGTTCTGGTCACCTCACTATAGGAAGGATGTGGAAGCATTGGAAAGGGTACAGAGGAGACTTACCAGGATGCTGCCTGGTTTAGAAAGTATGGATTATGATCAGAGATTAAGGGAGTTAGGGCTTTACTCTTTGGAGTGAAGGAGGATGAGAGGAGACATGGTAGAGGTGTATAAGATAATAAGAGGAATAGATAGAGTGGATAGCCAGCGCCTCTTCCCCAGGGCACCACTGCTCAATACAAGAGGACATGGCTTTAAGGTAAGGGGTGGGAAGTTCAAGGGGGATACTAGAGGAAGGTTTTTTTACTCAGAGAGTGGTTGGTGCGTGGAATGCACTGCCTGAGTCAGTGGTGGAGGCAGATACACTAGTGAAGTTTAAGAGACTATGAGACAGGTATATGGAGGAATCTAAGGTGGGGGCTTATATGGGAGGTGGGGTTTGAGGGTTGGCACAACATTGTGGGCCGAAGGGCCTGTACTGTGCTGTACTATTCTATGTTCTATGTTCTATGTGAGTAAAATGGCCACTGAATGTATGTTTATGATCTTCTGCTGTTGTAGCCCATCCAAGGTTCGACATGTTGTGCATTCAGAGATGTTCTTCTACCTACCACTATTGTAAAACATGGTTAATCCTGTCACCTTTCTGTCTACATGAACCAGTTTGGCTATTCTCCTCTGATCTCTCTCATTAAGGAGGCATAGAACTGCCACTCATTGGGTGATTTTTGTTTTTCACACTATTCTCTGTAAACTCTAGTTGTAAACACTGTAAACATTGTTGTGTGTGAAAATCCCAGAAGTCAGTAGTTTCTGAGATACTCAAACCACACTGTCTGGCACGAACAATCATTTCACAGATGGTCAAAGTGAATTAGCTCACAGTTCTTCCCCATTCTGATGTTTGGTCTGAACAACAACTTGTCATGGTCCGGATCGGGGTCTCTTTAAATTTACTTTGTTTATGTTATGATCCGGACTGTTGACTACCTGTTTCCCTTTGGTTCCCTGTTTTCCTGTGTCCCTCGGCCTTGGTGATCAGAGGCAATTTACTCTTGGCTGAACCGGTATTTTATAGTCTCCGGCATTCAGCTGTTCGGCGCGAGAGCGTTTGCAAAGTCACCAAGGTACGGCATGCCAATGTCATCTGGACAGAGCCAGCCTAGTCTCTGCCCGAAGCGAGTGCCGGCAATTGGCCTTTCCTCTCCAGAGCAACCTTGTCAAGTTACCTCGCCAAAGGGAGCCTGCAAAGTTTCCTCACCGAGGTGGGTCCATCAGTTAACCCGCCGGAGGGAATCAAGAACTGCTGTCTACTGTTCCCGGGCCGAGTCGAGAGCTCGCCACTACCCGGCGGCATCCAAGTTCCGAGTCAAGTTCTGGCCCTGGCGGTCTGTGATTCCTGTCCTACCCCCCTGTCTGAATCCCTTCTCTGCCCCTCTCGCCTCTAGCCCTTGTCTGCAGCCCTCGCCTGCACTTCAGTCTAGTTCTATCGCCGGAGCTAGATAGGTACTGTCTGGTGTACTTTCGTGTTTGTCTTGTCTTGTCCTCGCCTCCGTGGGATAAGTCAGGCCGTCTTGCCGTTACCCCACGGGGGGTCATTTTTTCTCTTGTCCTGTCCTCGCCTCCGTGGGGTAAGTCAGGCCGTCTTGCCATTGCCCCACGGGGGGTCACGTCTTGTCTTGTCTTGTCCTCGCCTCCGTGGGGTAAGTCAGGCCGTCTTGCCGTTGCCCCACGGGGGGTCATGAGACCCGGCCCAATGTCCTGTACCCAAGGAGAGGTCCCGGCTCTCTGTTCAATGTGTGAGTCCCGGCCCTATGTCCTGTACCCAAGGAAGGGTCCCGGCTCTCTGTTCTGTGTGTGAGTCCCGGCCCTATGTCCTGTACCCAAGGAGGGGTCCCGGCTCTCTGTTCTGTGTGTGAGTCCCGGCCCTATGACCTGTACTCAAGGAGGGGTCCCGACTCTGTGTTCTGTGTATGTGTCCATGGCTCCATGTACCTGCTCTCCTGAGACCGAGACTCTGTTTTTCCATGTTCCTCCTCTCCCTAACCCATGTCATGTCCATGCCTGGTTCTGGGGTCCGAGCCCGAGGCAAGACCCAGGTACTAGGTCCTTGCCCAGTCTCTGGCTCGGAGTCCATACCGTAGCCTCTTCATGTCGCCTTTAGTTCTGGGATCTGATTCCGAGTCCTAGCCCAGACCCTTGTCCCAGGCTAGTCATAGTCCTGAGTCCTTCTCCAGTTCACTATTCCTGCTCCTGCCTTGCTCTCCTGGTTTCAAACAATAAACTAAATTTAATTAACCTCACAAGATGTATCTTGTATTTGGGTCCACCCTTGCTCCCTATGCCCCCCCCATTGTGACACAAAAAAACCTTTTGACCATGCATGTATACTTTTATGTATCTATTGAGTTACTTTCACATGATTGTTGATTACATATTTGCATTAACGAGCAGGTATACCTAATAAAGTGACCACCGAGTGTATTTCTCCCATTAGAATTGTTCATCTGGTTTCTCACTTCTTCAGGGACATGACCTATAGCCAGCAGAGACATGGGAACATACTGTCTGCATCAGACAAAATGTGACAGTTGCCCTTTCACTGCCTTACACACGAGCAAAACGCATGCATCCGATGTAAGAGTTGTATTTCCTATTGAATGTTTACGTCAAGTAATCCAAAGTATCAGTTAACTCTCTGCATAAATTAGAAACTCAACATATTAAAAGAAAGCAATATGTAGGAACCCAGTGCAGAAAATATCACATCCCTTAACACCCGTAAGTCGAAGACCTTCTGAGCTCAGCTGGAAATATTTACTGCTTCAGTGCATTTCAAACTTACCGTGGTCCAGTTTACCTGAGTCCCCAAGTCTCTGAAGTATAATGTGATAATGGAGGAGGTTGCAAGGCTCTTAATGACTTTAGTTTCCTTCAATGGAGGACCATCTGTGAACAGGTAAGACCAGAGACAGAATTATGCTTGTGTCACCACTTTAGCAAAGGTGAAGTACCCAATCCAAACAAGGGATTTTGATGATCTATCAAAATAAATTAACACCTTACCCTGCAATAGTTCAATACCACGATTATGGAGCCTTGAAAGGAAAGATTAAGACAAGGAGCACTAATTATTAGAAGGAGCTGACTGCAGGGAGAATGGATGAAGAAGCAAAGTGGGACGAGTAAATCTAATTTATGGAAAATCCCTTGGGAGTATATCAACATGAAGCACTGGAACGAGGAATATATTTCTGCGCTCTTGATTCTGAAATTACCAAGTTTTTAATATGAATACAATTTCACAATCAGCATTTCGGTCTAAGCAGGATCCTACTTCAGAGTACATGTCTGGACTATAAACATATATAAGAGATTAGAATGGGTTATCTTTTTCTGTACAGCAGTCCTAAAATAAATCCCAAGTAGTGGCTATTGTTACAAGTGAAAAACAAAATGTGTTGATGCTGGAAATCTGACACAATGACAGAAAACTTTGCAAGATGATGTGATTAAGTGAGGCGAGGTCTAGAGATGGCAAAGGGACCCATAACACCTCTGTGATCTGCAGCAAGCAGCATGTATGAGAGAGGCAGTAGAGTGAGAGTGAACTATTTTGTGAAGGGTTGTGCTGATGGGAGAATAGTGACCAGCTGAGGCTTTTAAACATAGAACATTTAACTTTATTTCCTACTATTTCTTAGTAGAAGGAACTTAATAGATGGAATTTACTTGGATTTTTGGAAGGCCTTTGACAAGGTGCCACACACAAAGCTGCTTAATAAGAAATGAGCCCATGGTACTAAAGGAAAGATACTAGCATCGATAGAAAATAGCTGACTGGCAGGAGGGAAAGCATGGGAATAAAGGGAGTCTTTTCTGGTTGGCTGCTGGTGACCAGTAGTGTTCTGTAGAAGTAGGTGTTAGGACTATTTCTTTTCATGTTATATGTCAAAGATTTGGATGTCAGAATTGATGGATTTGTTGCCAGGTTTGTGGATGGTATGAAGATAGGCTGAGAGGCAGGTAACATTGAGGAAGCAGGGAGTCTGATAGGAGAATAAGCAAAGAAGTGGGAGATAGAATAAAACATATAGATGTGTATGATCATGCACTTTGGTAGTAGGAATAAAGGTATAGACTACTTTATAAGTAGGGAGAAAATTCAGAAATCAGAGGGTCTGGGGGACTTACAAATCCTTGTGCAGGATCCCCTAGAGGTTAACTTGTAAGCTGAGTTGGTGGTAGGGAAGGCAAATGCAATGTTAGTATTCATTTCTCATTACTACGCACCTTGAGTATTGTGAGCAGTTTTGCCCCATATCTAAGAAGAGATATACCTGCATTGGAAAGATTTCAGAGGAGGTTCACAAAAATAATTCCAGTAATTAAAAGATTAATGTATGTGTAGTGTTTGATGGCTATGGGCCTCACTGCCGTTTAGAAGAATGAGAGAGGATCTCTTTGAAACCTATTGAACACTGAAAGGTCGAGATAGAGTGGATCTGGAGAGGATATCTCCTATAGTTGGGGAGTTTAGGCACAGCCTCATTATAGAGGGACTTTCCCTGAGAACAGAGATAATGAGAGATTTCTTTAGCTAGATGGGAGAGAATCTACTGATTTCATTGTCACAGATGGTGGTGGAGGCCAACTGATTGGATTTATTTAAAACTAAGGTTGACTAATCCTTGATTAGTAGTGGCATCAAAAGTTACAGGGAGAAGGCAGGACAATGCAGTTGGAAGGGATAATAAATCAGCCATGACAGAATGGTGGAGCAGACTTGATGGACCAAATGATCTAACTATGCTCCTATATCTTATGATCTTATGGAAGCAAAGACAGTAATCTGCATCTCCAGCAGAATATGGATTTATTATGGGGGATTTTAACTTTGCCAAAATTCACTGGGATTACCTAAAGTGTCAGAGATGGAATTTGTTAATTCTTACACAGAAAGATTGTGTATAACAATATACATGCTCGTGGGTAAAACAAGCCCTGACGAGTAGGACACTTTGAAAAGAGTTTATAGGAGATCAGGGCCAGCATGTTCTAGTAAGAGTGAAGGGCAAAGGTGGCAAGATTAGCAGCCTTAGATATCAAAAGGTTTGATCAAAGGAACAGAAAAGGAAATGCACGACATATACAGACCTAATAGATGGATATAACATTAGAAGATATGTAGATAATCGAGATAACCAGTGTGTATATTTTCCTATTGCAGGAGTATCAAGAGCAAGAGGCATATGCTCAGGTTGGGAGGAAGTGGTTTTACAAAGGATTGCCGAGTTATGTCTTTTGCCTTGCACTGTTGATATCTGCAACTCACTCCCAGAGGGGAGAGTGATGGAATGGGGAAAAATTACCACTTTTGACAGACATTTGGAGAACCACCTAAATAGACAAGGCAAAGAAGGCCATGGTCCTAACAGAGGCAAACAGAATTGGTATAGATAAGACAACAGAACAGCATGGGCATGATGGGCCAAAGGGTCTGTTTCTGTGCTGTACAAATATACAATTATGGTTTTATAATGGATATACTGAGCAAGTTCGCTGGCACCTATGGAGAGGGAAACAAAGGCAATATTGAGGTTGATGACTTTTCTTACAGCAACAATTCTAATTTGAATTCTAAGAAATTTTGGAATATCCACACCAACATAAACCATAACACACAAAAAAACAAAATACAACAGATTATCTGGAAATCTAAGAGAAAAGTAGAAAGGGCTAGAAATATTCAAGCTATATCTAAGTGTGGAGAAATAACGTGTTGATGTTAAACGGAAACACAAGGGAGGTTTTGATATTTCAGTTCTGCTGAAACGTTTCTCTCATGTCTAACCTGAGAGTATTTTTGGCATTTTCTGTTTTTTTAAATTACCAAATTTTAAAAGAAGTTCTGAACAGCTGATCACTTTGTTGTACATTCATTGTGAATTGCTGGAAATCACAGTTTCTCAGAATTGCTAATCAATGTTTTTTCTATATAGGAGCCAACAGATTTAAGAGAGGGGATCGCTCATTGCATCAGTAGTGAGAGACAGGTGAGTGGTTGGGCCGCACCAAGGGGAATTTCCAAAATTCTCCTAAGGAAATGATTTGTGGCGATTCCATTCACTGGCAAGTGTTCTGCAATCTGTGTGCTGACACAGCTATAAATAGCCACAATCTGTGTATGCCAGGAAATAAATATCACTGCAACATATTTTCAACCCACTCTTTACTTGACACATTCAAAAGGCTCTGGGCCATATTTATTGCTTAATACTAATGTTATCTTTTAAAGCAAAGAGATCTATTGCACTTGGGAATATTTGGAACTTAATTATCATATAAGAGTTCCTATAAAAAAGTATAGCATTTTAATTGCCGGTATAAGAATATAATCACACAATGAACAATCCAAATTATTTTTAATCTTCTTACATTCAATTAGAAGTATTTATATTTTAATGTTTATTATGCAACATATTGACCAGTATTTCTCTGTGAAAAATGTTAAGGTATTATTTTTCATTAACTAACAAATACTAAACGCTTTGGTCAAGTAATAAATTGGAACCTTTGATTTCTCCTGGTGGTCTGTTAAGATGATGACAACTATAAAAGTCAAAGTCCGGTGATTATTATTTTATTCTCATAATTAGTATCCAGATGCACTGAGATGAAAATCACAAAATGAACTTATTGAGATTTTTTTTTCTTAACTGTTGTGCCATATTTTATACTCTGTGTGCAGACTGATGTATACAGCAGAAGGCAATATCAGACAATCATAGCAATATCAATAGCATGATATGCCATGTTACAACTGTACATTTTCTAGTCTCCAAGATAGCATACAATATTACAGCTCTGACTATAATTAAAATGTCTTCTTTTCCAACAGAAGAGGTAAATGTATTCTTATCTTGAACTAAACAGCCTATGTCCCTCTCTCCTGCTTTATCCAAGGACCTCTGACATATCTGGTTTCCATCCATGTTGAACAAGACACTATGTTCAAAGCAAAGGTCAAGTACACTAATCCTCTGATGTCAGTCCCACTCAGCCAGCAATACTGCAAGTTGTTCAACACCCTAACACTACCTCAGACTGTGTATCTCTTTCACCTCTCGCTCAACTGTGTTTATTTTGACATTCAAGTTGAATATAATTCGTGTTAAATAAGTTCATATTAACTTACATTTCATATGTTTGTGATGTACAGTACTGTTGTAAAAAAAGTTTTCATGTCACTTCTACCCTACATATGTTTGCTTGTGACAATAAAGTTGAAACTTGAACACCTGCCCGCCTGTCTCTAACAATTGTACTAGCAGAAAAGGACCCTGCACTGCAACTTGGGGATGGAATTAGAACAACCGACACTTAATCACAATAAGCACTAATCAAAAAATATTAAACAATAAATGGATGCAAGCTGTAGTTCAGTAGAATAGTGAATTATGTAAAGTGTTGGATCAGGACAGTAAAGGACAGATGCACCTGAATCCAAAACACTTCCAAACTGGCTAAAAAAACATCCATGAGAAGTGATTTGACTAGCGCTGTTTGTGACTGAAAGAAAAAGAATCAGAATCGGAATCACGTTTAATATCACAAGCATACAGTAAGTCATTAAGTACACTGATTTGTGGCAGCAGTATATTGCAATAAGCAATTATAATACATAAAAATAAATTTATAAAGTAAAAATAACAACAAAATTACTATATATTTATTACTGTCCAAAAGCATTAGACAACCTAGATTTTTTATATAGTTTCAGAAGGTATGGCATCCACAGGGCCCTGATCTCAACATCATCGAGGCTGTCTGGGATTACCTGGACAGACAGAAGAAAGTGAGACAGCTGAAGTCTGTGGAAGAACTGTGGCAATTTCTCCAAGATGATTAAAATAACCTACCTGCAGATTTTCTGATAAACCTGCATGAAGGTGTACCCAAAAGAATTGGGTGCTGTTTTAAAGGCAAAGGGTGATCACACCAAACATTGATTTTATTTATTTTTTTTCCTGTTTACTGCCCTGTATAGTAAAATATTCAATATTTAGAAACTTTTCATTTCATTATTTGGAAAGCATCTTCACTTTACAGATTTTTTTACATGTGCCTAACACTAGTGCACAGTACTGTATGTACATAAAACTACTGTAGTGTAAAAAAGGAGCAAAAAAAAGAAAGAAATAGAGAGGTAGTGTACATGAGTCTTTGTCCATTCAGAAATCTGATGGCAGTGGGGAAGAAGCTGTTCCTAAAACATTGAAAATGTGTCTGCAGTCTCTTGTACCTTCTCCTTGATGGTAGCAATGAGAAGAAAGCATGTCCTGCGGTTGATGGGGGTCCTGAAAGACAGATTCTGCCTTTTTGAGGCATTTGTAGATGTCTTCGATGCTTGGGAGGCTAGTGCCCATGATGGAGCTGTCTGAAATGCAACTACAGGCAGCTTTTTCCAATTCTGTGCAGTAGCCTCCACCACACCCCACCCCATGGTAGCAGATGGTGATGCAATCAGTTAGAATGCTTCCATTCAGCACATCTGTAGAAACTTGAAAGTCTTTGGTGACATACTAAATCTCCTCAAACTCCTAAAGAAATATAGTAGCTGTCGTGCCTCCTTTGCAATTGCAGCAATTTGTTGGGCCCAGGATAGATCCTCAGATGTTGACACCCAGGAACCTGAAACTGCTCAGCATTTCCACTGCTGACTCTTCAATGGGAACTGACGTGTGTTCCCACGACTTCTCCTTCCTGAAGTCTATAATCAATTCCTTGGTCTTACTGACAATGAATGCAAGGTTGCTGTTGCAACACTACTCAACCAGCTGATCTATCCCACTCCTGTATGCCTCTTCGTCACCTTCTATAATTCTGCCAACAAAAGTTGTGTCATTGGCAAATTTAGAGACGGTGTATCAGCTGTGCCTAGCCAAACAGTCATGGAATTAGAAAGAGAAGAGCAAAGGAGTAAGCATACATCCTTTAGTTGCCTTTGCGTTGACTGTTGGCAGGTAGGAGACGTTATTTCCAGTCTGCACCTACTGTAGTCTCCCAATGAGGAAGTCAAGGATACAGTTGCATAGGCCCTGGTTTTGGAGCTTGTTGATTAGCACTGAGGGTATAATGGAGTTAAACACTGAGCTTTAATCAACAAACAGTCGCCTGGCATAGGTGTTACCATTGTTCAAGTGATTGAAGACCAATTTGAGAGGCAGAAAGATTGCATCTGCTGTACACTTACTGTAGCCATAGGCAAATTGCAGTGGGTGCAGGTCCTTACTTAGACACGAGTTGATTCTGTCCCTGATCAAACTTTCAAAGCACTTCATCACAGTAGATGGCAGTGCAACTGAGTGATAGTTGTTGAGACAGCTCACCCTGCTCTTCTTGGGCACTGGTATGATTGTTGATTTTTTAAAGCATCTGTGAACATGCAACTGCAGCACTGAGAGATTGAAGATGTCCTTGAACACTCCAGGCAGTTGGTTGGCACAGGTTTTCGGTGCGCTACCAAGTAAACTATTGTGAAAGATGTTGTAACTTTGGTCTCTGAGACAGAGATTTCAATGTCACCAGATGCTGCAGGGATTCACACAAGTGTAGTTTTATTCTCCCTTTCAAAGTGTGCATAAAAGGCAACTTAATCACCTGGGAGTGAAGCATCAGTCATTTATGATGTTGGTTTTCACCTTGTAGGATGTAATGGTCTGCAAACCCTGCCAGGACTGCTGAGCATCCAATTCCATCTCTAACTTTAATCAGAATTGTTTCTTATAATGCTTAAAATAGTCTCCTGTTGGTTGTGCCTGGACCTTTTTTTCCAGTTCTGGATTACTGGTCTTGAATGCTACAGATTGAGCCCTTAGCAGAGTAGGAATCTCCCGGTTCATCCATGACTTTTGGTTTGGCTATGTCCAGCATGTTCTGTATTTCCATCATAACACATAAAGAAATTGACTTCTTGGAACATTGGTCACAAAGAAGGAAGAAGGAAGAAGGCAGAAGGAAGATTAAATATTGGGCAACACATACACTCCCAAAGACGTGGCCTGTCCCTGCTGAGATCCTCCAGCAGTGTGTGTGTGTGTGTGTGTGTGTGTGTGTGTGTTGCTTTGGATTTCTAGCACCTGCAGACTTTCTCGTGTTTAAGAATAAATTTTGCCTTCAGATGAACCAGTGTTAGAAAGTGAGTATTAGTGGTGTTAGGAACTGTATAATATGTTTGGAAGATGTTGGAAATACTTATCAGGTAAAGCAGTAACTCTGAAGAGAAAATCGTGGTTTAAGGTTCATGTCACTTGACCTAATTTATAATGAACATACAGTAGAACATAGAACAATTTAACTCAGTATGGGCCCTTCAGCTCATCATGTTGCAATAAGCTCTTAACCTACTCTGAAATCAATCTAATCTTTCTCTCCTACATAGGCCATAACACTCCATTTTTCTATCATCAATGTGTCTATCTAAGAGTCCTTTAAACATCCTTTCTGTATCAGCTTTCACTACCATTCTCAACAATTACCACTCTCTGTATAACAAACCTACCTCTGACATCTCCCTTAAACTTTCTTCTACTTACCTTAAAAGAAGGTCCTCTTGTATTAGCCATTTTCACTGTGGGGAGAAAGGGCTTGGGTGCCTGTCCACTCTATCTTCTTTCTATATTATACACCTTAATCAAGTTGCCTCTTATCCTTCTTTGCTCCAAAGAGAAAAGCCCATGTTCACCCAAGCTTTCCATCTAAAACATGCTTTCTAATTCAGTCGGCATCCTGACAGATCTGCTCTGCTCCCTCTGTAATGCTTTCACGTTCTTTCTATAATGAGGCATGCGGAACTGAACACAATATCTAAATGTGGTCTAACCAGAGTTTTATAAAGCTGCAGCATTACCTTATGTTACTTAAACTGGATCTCTCAATTAATGAAGGCCAACAAGCGATACATCTTCTTAACCACCGTATCAACTTTTGTTGAATCTTTGACAGACCTATGGGCATGAACCCCAAGATGCAGCTATTTCTCCACACTGCAAAGCACTCTGCCATTAACCCTGTAGTCTGCCTTCAACTTCAACCTTCCAGAATGAATCGCTTTACACTTTTCCAGGTTGAACTCCATCTGCCTCTTCTCAGCCCAGCTCTACATCCCACTGTATTTCACAACATTCTTCTACTCTCTCCATAACTCCACCAAGCTTCAATTCATCTACAAACTTGCTAACTCACCCTTCCACTTCCTCATCCAAGTCATTTATAAAAATCACAAAGTGCAGGACTCCCAGAGCATATCCCTGCTGAACTCTAGTCACTGACTTCCAGGATACACTCCATCTACTAACACCACTTTCTGTGGGTAAGCCAATTCTGAACCCATCAGCCAAGTTTTCATAGACCCCATGTCTTATGAAATTCTGGCTGAGACTACCATGGAGAACCTTGTCAAAATTCTTGCTAAAATCCTTATATATGGTTTTCACCTCCCTACATTCATCATTTTTTTGCCACTTCCTGCAGTAATTTGGAGTGTATCCAGAATTGCCCAGTGGATTTATTTTGCTTATCCTAATGTTTTTCAAAATCTTTGATATTAGCTCTTTCTTAACCTCAACATGTTCCAGCACATTAATCTGTTCTATAACATCCTCACATTCATTAAGACCCCTCTCACTGGAGAACTCTGAAACAAAGTATTCAATAAGGGCCTTCCTCCAACTCTAGGCACATGTTTTCCCTTTTATCCTGAACAGTCCTACCCTCACTCGAGTTAACCAGCACATTATGTACATCTTGGGGTTTTCTTGAATCCTACTCAACAAGACCTTCTCGTGTCCCTTCAAACTCTCCTAAATCACTTCTTAAACTCCTTTCCGGTTGCCTTATGACTCTCAAGAGCCTTGTCCAATCTTTGCTTCCTAAACATAATTATGCATCCTCCTTTCTATTGTCTAGAAGTTTCACCTCTCTTAGCAATCATTATTGCTTCACTATACCATCTTTTCCCTACCTCAATGGGATAAACCAATACAGAATCTCATTCAAGTACTCCCTAAACAGTCACTACATTGCCACTGTGCATTTCCCTAAGAATATCTTCTCCCCGTTTACATTTCCATGTTCCTGCCTAATGCCCTCGAAATTAACCCTCCCCCATTTAGATATGTTCCCATAATGTCTGCTCCTATCCTTGTCCAAGGCTATGCTAAATAGTAGGGAGCTGTGGTCACTGTGTTTGAAATGCTCTCCCACCAAGAGATCTGTCACCTGACCAGGTTCATTGCCTATTAGTTGATTCAATATGGCCTCTCCTCTAGTCAGCCCATCCACATACAGCCTGCTAAAATCATGGGCACATATATATAGCTAGGGTGCCTATATAAGATGTTTGCACAGTGCTGTATTTTGTCAGGAATTCTTCCTTGTCACACCGAACAAATTCTGCCTCATCTAAAATGTTTTCAATAAGGAAGTGCTAATCAACATTAGGGAAATTGTAGTTATCCTGTTATTTATGAATTTTTTGAAACTCTGACTGCTAATCTGTTTTTCCAAGTACCTGTTGCTAATTAGGTGATGGTCCCCTTCCTGTTTCAGACTTCCACTCACATTGACTCAGTAGATGAATCCTTCCATGACATCCTTTGTTTCTGTGGCTGTGTTAATAGCCCGGAATAGCAATGCCATTCCACGCTCCCCCTTATTACCTACTTCACTATCCCTTTAGATACTAATAAACTCTAGAACATCAAGTAGTTAATCCTGCCCTTAAGCCTCAGTAATATCCATCAAGATATTATTACACATACTTATCCTAGCTCAAAGCACATCATCCTTGTTCATAATACCTCTAATATTAAAGTAAACAGCTTTCAACCCATTCGGTTGACAGCATTAATGCCCCATACCCTGTCTACCTTTTCTCACAGTGTCTCAGCAAATTACCTCTACCTCTACACCAACTGCCATGTCATCTTACCTGACACTTTGGTTCTCATCCCCTGCCATCCTAGTTAATAACCTCAATAACAACTCAAACAAACCTGAGGACATATACTTTTAGTATCAGCCTGAAGGCCCGACCCCAATTGTCTGATTGCTGGAGAGGCCCAACCTAATGAGCATACACTGCTTTCCATTCTATTTCAAATTTTCAACATCTTCAGTGATTGCTTTTGTGTCAGATTAACTCAGTTTTAAATCACACATACTGTTCATATAATTAAAATCACTTTGACTTTATAGCAAGATACAATTTAAATGAGGATTTGGTTGGAGAATGACCCTCAATGGTCCAGTTTCAGAAATTTGAAGAAATTAATGAAGGGTCATAACACTCTCACAAGTAGGAGGTCATAGTAACAGTTGAAAGGCTTAATCAATCAGCTTGGATCATAAGATAGATAGATAGATAGATAGATACTTTATTGATCCCAAAGGAAATTACAGTGTCACAGTAGCATTACAAGTGCACAGATATACAAATATACAAATATTAAAAGAAAATAAGAAAGAATAAAAAATAAGTTATCTCAAACATTCTAACAGGAGGGGTCATCACTTCCTTGGCTATAGGTTGTCTCATTATAGAGCTTAATTGCCGAGGGTAAGAATGACCTCATATAGTGCTCTTTGGAGCAGCACAGTTGTCTTAGTCTGTGACTAAAAGTGCTCCTCTGTACAGCCAAGGTTGCATGCAGAGGGTGAGAAGCATTGTCCAGAATTGCCAGGATTTTCTATGGGTTCCTTTGCTCACCACAGCCTCCAGTGTGTCCAGTTTGACTCCAATAACAGAGCCAGCCTTTCTAATCAGTTAATTGAGCCTGTTGGGATCACCCGTGTTAATGCCATTTCCCCAACACACAACCATATAGAAGATTGTTCTGGCAACAACAGAATGCTAAAACATGTGAAGGAGAGGCCAACATACTCTAAAAGGACCTCAGTCTCTTCAGGAAGTCGAGGAGACTCTGGCCCTTCTTGTACACTGCCTACCTGTTGGTGCTCCACTCAAGTCTGTCGTCCAGCTACACCCCCAGGTACTTGCAGGTCCTCACCACATCCATGTCCTCGCCGTCAACAGTAACGGGGAGCAGTGCATGTTTATTCTTCCTAAAGTCCAGCACCATCCCCTTTGTCTTACTGGTGTTGAACTGCAGATGATTAATTCGGCTTGCACCATTTCACAAAGTCCTCCACCAGGGCCCTGTATTCATTCTCCCATCCTCCTTTTATACACCCAACTATTGATGAGTCATCAGATAATTTCTGCAGATGACATAATTCAGTGTCGTATGTAAAGTCCAATCTATACAGGGTAAACAGGAAGTGAGCCAATACAGTCCCCTGAGGGTCCCCAGTGCTGCTTATAGCCATGTCTGACGCACAGCTCTGAAGCCACACAAACTGAGGCCTGCTGATCAGGTGGTCCATTATCCAGGATACAATGGAAGTGCCAACCTGCATTGAACGGAGCTTTCCCCCAGCAGTGAGGGCCGTATGGTATTGAAGGCACTGGTGAAACCAAAAAACATGATCCCCACAGTGCTGCCCTGCTTATCCAAATGGGAGTAGCGCTATTCAACAGGTAGATGACAGCTTCGTCAACTCCAATATGCTTCTGATAGACAACCTGCAAGGGATCGAGAGCTGATTTGATCAGGGGTTTGAGGTAAGCCAGGACCAGCCTCTCTAGGGTGTTCATGATATATGAGGTCAGGGCCACTGGATGGTAGTAATTCAAGACTTTTGGTTGGCCCTTCTTGGCTACTGGCACCACACAGATGTTTTCCACACAGTCAGGACCCTTTCCAGACTGAGACTCAGATTGAAAATGCACCGGAGAACTCCACACAGCTGCTCAGCATGCTCCTTTAGGACCTTGGGATTCACGACATCCGGTCCCAATGCTTTTCTGTGCCTGAGTGTCCTCAGAGCCCTTCTCACCTGCTCAGTAGTGAAGGTGAGTCCATGATGACTGGGGAGCTGGTGGAAGGTGGGAACTGGGGCAGGTGGAGATCAGGATGATAACAGTTGGTAGGTGGAGGTGTGGATTGTAGGTACAAGGCAAGGAGGGAATGTAGACAGTGGTAGCCTGTGTTGGTCATTCACGTGTTGAACTGGAGAGGAGAGGGGAGGGAGGAGGGAGGAGGGAGGAGGGAGGAGGGAGGAGGGGAGGCATTGGTGCTGAGGGAGCACTGGAGCCTTGGCATCTGGACTGGTGTGTTGAGGGATGTGAACAGAGGGCAATTGTCAAACCTATTGAAGAATTGGTTTATCTCATTAGCCCATTTCTGGTTGCATTCCCAGTCTCTACAGCTAGGCTGATTGAAGCTAGTGATGTTCTTCATGTTTCTCCACAACTCCCATATGCTATGCTGCCCAAACTTGTTCTCCAGCTCTCCCCTGTATTCCTCTTTACAACCTTGATGTTTTCCTTTAGCTCCCTTTCCATGTTTCGATTAATCATTGTCTCCTGATCTGAAGGCTCTCTAACTATGTTATAGAGTCATAGAGCAAGGAAATAGACCCTTTGGCACATCAAGACCATATTGACCATTTTACAGTAATCCCATTTATTTTATTCTCCCCACTTTCCCATCAGCTCCCCAAGATGTAATTACTGATCTACACTCTAGGCGCAAGTTACATTAACCAATTAACCCACCAAACCCTGTGTCTTTGTGATGAATGGAGAAACCAAAGTACACAGCAGACACAGGGAGAGTCGTTTAAAAGTAGGGAGTTACAAATGCAAAGTAGCGACAACTCTCTGGAGAACAAATATCGTGGACACAGAAGACCCCATGTCAGAGCATAGATTCTTTCCTCAGGTATTACCTTTTCTATTGGACCATAAGACCATAAGGTATAGGAGCAGAAGTAGGCCATCTGGCCCATCAAGTCTGCTCTGCCATTCAGTCATGGCCTGATCCAATTCTTCCAGAACCTATCTATCTCTGCCTTAAATGCACCCAATGACTTGGCCTCCACAGCCGCTTGTGACAATAAATTCCGTAGATTTTCTACCCTCTGACTAAAGTAATTTCTCGGCATCTCTGTTCTAAATGGACATTCTTCAATCCTGAAGTCATGCCCTCTTGTCCTAGACTCCCCTACCATGGGAAATAACTTTGCCATATCTAATCTCTTCAGGCCTTTTAGCATTTGGACTGAGATCCCCCCTCATTCTTCTGAACTCCAGGGAATACAGCCCAAGAGCTGCCAGATGTTTCTCATACTGTACTGTAACCCTTTCATTCTTGGAATCATTCTCGTGAATCTTCTGTGAAATTTTCCAATGTCAGTATATCCTTTCTAAAATAAGGAGCTCTAAACTGCACACAATACTCCAAGTATAGTCTCACTAGTGCCTTATAGGGCCTCAACATCACATCCTTGTTCTTATATTCTATACCTCTAGAAATGAACAACAACATTGCATTCACCTTCTTCACCACCAATTCAATCTGGAGATTAACCTTTAGAGTACCCTGCACAAGGACTTCCAAGTCCCTTTGCATCTCTGAATTCTGAATTCTCTCCCCATCTAAATAATAGTCTGCTCATTTATTTCTGCTACCAAAGAGCGTGACCATACACTTTCCAACATTGTATTTCATTTGCCACTTCTTTGCCCATTCCCCTAAACTATCTAAGCCTTTCTGCAGGCTCTCTGTATCCTCAACACTATCTTCTACTCCAGGGGTCCCCAACCTTTTTTGCGCTGCGGACCAGTTTAATATTCACAGTATTCTTGCCGACCGGCCAACCCGGCGGGGGGGGGTTAGGGTTGCCAACGGACAAAAGCGGCAGTCAAAGAAAGACTACAATGACCATGAAGCCTTGCGCGGGAACCAGTGCGCATGCGTGTACCTGTCGATACTATTCTCTGCAAAGCGTTTTTGGCGATTTTGTTCGGGGGGGGGGCAGGGGTGTTCATCACGACCGGAATATTGGTAATAAGGGGCTAATACACTCAATTTCATTTCTAAAAGGGTTTATCTAACGAATTTAATATTAAACACACAGTGCATATTTTCCTCGCATGAATATAGTGATGAGTCAATCATCAGGGGAGGAGGGGGAGCTTGAAGTGTTGAACGAACCTCCAGTAGAAGTGGTAGTGGCAGGTTCGATATTATTTAAAGAAAAATTGGATAGGTATCTTGACAGGAAAGGAATGGAGGGTTATGGGCTGAGTGCAGGTCGGTGGGACTAGGTGAGAGTAGCGTTCGGCACGGACTAGAAGGGCCGAGATCGCCTATTTCCGTGCTGTAATTGTTATATGGTTATAAAAGTCACTTATCAGTCAATAGCGTCATAACATTTTAAGTAACGTTTGGACATTAAACACACAACACATATTTTCCCTGTATGAACATATAAAATCATTGCAACACACCAGTATCGCAGAATCAGTGGGAGCCCTGGGCTTGTTTCCCTGCAACAAGACGGTCCTATCGAGGGGTGATGGGAGACAGCGATACTCGAAGGAGTTTCCTTATGTCCAGTCTATTTAGTTTTTGTTGCATTCATTGCAGAGATATGTTGGAAATGGAAGTAACGTTTTCAATGCTTTCGTGGCTATCTCAGGATATTGAGCCTTGACTTTGATCCAGAATGCCGGCAGAGATGTTATGTCAAACATACTTTTCAGCCCGCCGTCATTTGCAAGCTCGAGGAATTGCTCTCCTTCCCTCGCTGACATCGATGACGCGCTGTTAATGACCTCGCGTGTGTTCAAGCTCAACAGTGGGCATGACAGGGAATGAGGAAAGGTGCAGCTGACTCATATCGCCAAATCATATCGTTTTCTCGCGGCCCGATAGCGCATGCTTTGCGGCCCGATGGTTGGGGACCGCTGTTCTACTCCACCTGTCTTTGTATCATGGGCAAATTTAGCCACAAATCCATTAATCTCATAGTCCAAATCATTGACATACATCATAAAAAACAGTGGTTCCAACATTGATCCATGTGGAACTCCAATGGTTACTGGCAGCCAGCCAGAGTAGGATCCCTTTATTCCCACTCTCTGTTTTCTGCTGATCAGCCAATGCTCCACCCATGCTAGTAACTCCCCTGTAATTTCATGGGCTCTTATCTTGCTAAGCAGCCTCATGTGCCTGGACCCCGTCTAACAGCCACAGCCAATGGCTCTATTGCCAGAACAAATAGAGCTGGAGATACTGGGCAACCTTGTCTACTAGATCTATGTAGACAGAAAACTGATGAAATCTGCCGGTTTGTAATTATTTTGGCCTTAGATTGATGGTAAAGTGCTCTTATCCAATTTATGAATATTTGGCCTAGACCAAATTTTTCTATTGTTTTAAATAAAAACTCCCATTCAAGTCTATCAAAGGCCTTTTCAGCATCTAAAGCCACTGCTACAGTCGGGTCCACCTTCGTCCTAGCTACAAGTGTCCCCCACTTTTCGAACGTTTGCTTTACGAAACCTCACTATTATGAAAGACCTATATTAGTACCCTGTTTTCGCTTTCAGAAGGTGTTTTCACTGTTACGAAGAAAGGCAGCGCGCGATAAAAAGTCACACACGCCCCGAGCAGCCGCTCTGCCCCAGATTAGGAACGGCATTGCTTAAGCACGTTGCATTGAGCAGCTGTTAGCAAGATGAGTTCTAAGGTGTCGGAAAAGCCTGAAAGAGTAAGGGTGTTACACTTAGTGTAAAACTAGACATAATTAAGCGTTTCGATCGTGGTGAACGAAACAAGGACAAAGTGAGTTTGGCTTGTGGAAATTGACAAAGATGATGTTGAAGAGGTTTTGGCATCCCATGACCAAGAACTGATAGATGAAGAGCTGACGCAATTGAAAGAGGAAAGGATAACAATTGAAACCGAATGCAACCGAATGCAAAAGGTGAAGCAACTGTATGAGATTTTCGCTGCAATGATAAAGTACGACTTTAATTTTGAAAGGGTACGTAGGTTTAGGGGATATTTGCAGGATGGTTTGAGTGCTTACAAACAACTGTATGATAGAAAAATGCGCAAGGCTCAGCAGTCAAGCAAGCCTTCCACTTCAGCCACGGCAGACGACGAACCTCGACCTTTGACATCGAGGCGGGCAGTCATAGGAGAAAATGAGCTGCCTGCCCTGATCGATGATGAGATGACACCCCCATGTCCCACCACCTCAACACCCGGGCCCCAGACAGATACTGTACCGATTCGTGAAGAACGCAGCAGTAGCCGGGAGGCACACAGCACATCTTTAAGAAAAAAGCCAAAATAAACATGCTAATTAATTAGGTGCCACTTAGCACATAATTGTCGGCCCAGATCAGATGCGATGCAATTGGCAATCGGCACTGATCAGGGCCGACAATTATGTGTCGGGCAGCACCTAATTAATTAGCTTGTTTATTTCGGCTTTTTTCTTAACGATGTGCTATGTGCCTTCTGGCTACTGCTGCATTTTTCGCGGCAATGTATCCGGTCGGTGGCCCGGAGGGTGGGGGCCACTGCACCACCCAGCCTGCGACGACTCAGTCTAACACACCATCATCAGTGTGCTCAGCGCTGTTTTCCCAATTCCGGTAAGTGATACTACACTGTACATACATTATTTCTACTTTATATAGGCTGTGTATCTTTACACGTTATTTGGTAGATTTAGCAGATCCATAGTTTAAAGGTTACTGGAGAGCGCGTTTATGCCAACAGAGCTTGTGTGAGATTTTCTGCCGAGAGCACTTGCGTGAGATTTTCGCTACAGAGATCTGTGCAGGCAATCATTGTAGAGAAGTATTTCTACTTTATATAGGCTGTGTATTTATCATATCATTCCTGCTTTTATTATATGTTACTGTTATTTTAGGTTTTATGTGTTATTTGACATGATTTGATAGGTTATTTTTGGGTCTGCGAACGCTCACATAGTTTTCCCATATAGATAAATGGTAATTGCTTCTTTGTTTTACGACATTTCAGCTTACGAACCACTTCATAGGAAGGCTCTACCTTCGGATAGCGGGGGAAACCTGTAAATGTAATATAGTCAATAATCTGCCAATATTATCAGATAATTACTTTTAGTAAATCCTGTTTGATCGGATTTAATCAATTTTGGCAGATATCGAGCTAGTCTATTAACCAATGCCTTTACTATAATTTTATAGTCTACATTTAAAAGTGAGATAGACCCATAAGATGCTGGTTTTAGCGGATCCTTATCCTTCTTAAGAATTAATGTAATAATTGCTCTTGAAAAGGATTCCGGTAGAGCATGGGTCCCTTCAGCCTGAGTTACAACCCTCATAAAAAGGGGCATTAATTGATCCTTAAATTCTCTATAAAATTCAGGGGGAAAACCATCATCTCCCGGCGATTTAATAGCCTGTAATAAGCCTAGGGTTCTTTCAATTTCATCCCTAGGAAAAGGGGCATTCAATTCTTCCTGATCTTGTTGATTCAATTTGGGAAGTTATAAATTAGACAAGAAATCATCAATTTTCAGTGAGTCAACTACTGATTCTGATTTATATAGTTCCGAATAGAACTGCTTAAAAGTATCATTTATTTCTTTTGGCTTATATGAAATCTTACCTTCCCATGTTTGAATCACATTTATTGTTCTGAAGGTTTCTTCCAGCCTCAATTGCCAAGATAGTACTTTATGGGTTCTCTCTCCTAATTCATAATATTGTTTTTTTTATTTTAGTATCATTTTTTCTATTCTATAGGTTTGTTTTGTGTTATACTCCAATTTTAATTTATTAATTTTTTATAATTTTCCTCTGTTGTTAAATTCTGACAATCTTTTTCTAATTGTGTTATTTCTTTCTCCAATTCATTTAATTCTGCTACATATTTATTTTTGACCCTTAACATATCCAATTATGTGTGCTTTTAAGGTGTTCCATAAGACGAAATTATTGGCAGTAGAGGGTGAGTTCGTCTCACAGAACTATTCTATTTGAGCTCTAATAAAACTGCAAAACTCTGGTCTCTTCAACAACAAAGGATTAAAACGCCATCTATATAATGTTTTTTGTTTATCAGGCATTTCAATTGATAAAATTAAAGGTGAATGGTCTGATTGTGGTCTAGTGGCATATTCCGTTTGAATGATCCTACTTTCTAATTTAGCTGATATTAGAAATAAGTCAATTCTAGAGTAGGAATCATATCGTTTTGAATAGAAAGAGTAGTCTCGTTCCCTTGGATGCTGCCATCTCCAAGCATCTATTATATTCAAGTCCTTCATGAAGGCCAGGGTGGTTTTTGCTGCTCTGACCTTCACGACTTTTTTAACTGATCTATCTAAAATTGGATCCAGACAAAAATTGAAACCCCCTCCAATTAAGATATTTACATATCC
The DNA here is from genome assembly GCF_030028105.1 of Mobula birostris. Lineage (NCBI taxonomy): Eukaryota > Metazoa > Chordata > Chondrichthyes > Myliobatiformes > Myliobatidae > Mobula > Mobula birostris. The sequence goes on along the minus strand of NC_092374.1, from coordinate 43,335,832 downwards.
TTGAACAACTTTCAAAAAAATATTTTGGATAAATTTCTCGTTGTCATAATTCGGGGCATATAAATTCAAAAGTGTCCAGGATTCTGAATATATTCGACAATTGACCATAACAAATCTCCTGGCCGGATCTATAATAGTACCCCCACCCCACTTCACTGGCAAATTCTTCCCTATCAATACTGCCACTCCTCTGGCTTTAGAATTATAGGAGGATGCTATTACTTGACCAACCCATCCTCTCTTTAATTTGTTATGTTCTGTCACTGTAAGATGAGTTTCTTGAAGAAAGGTAATAGCAACATGATTTTTCTTAAGATATGCCAGGACCTTTTTCCTTTTTAATCGGTCCATTTATCCCATTAACATTAAGACTTAAAATTTAATTGCTCTATTCATAGTTATCAGATTTTATTGGTTGATAAATCCTGCCCTCAAAAAAAATATAAATTAATCCCACTTCTTTGAGTGACTCTGAGATATTTGGTGCCATTCTCAATAAAATTTAAAGAATAGAAAGGAAACCAAAGAGGAAAGAAAATAAAAGAAAAAAAAAATGAAAAAAAAGAAAACGAAAGGGAGAAAAACCCTCCCCACTGGCGCTCCAAGTCCACGGCACCTTAACCCCTCTTACTGCGGGGTCCGATAGACATCGCGTTAAAGACGGACATTCTTTAACATATAACATAATTAATCTTTTTTTTAAAAAAAGAGATGAAAAAATTATCCACTCCCCCAATAACTCCTCAATTAAACATCTGTAAAAATAAATTATATTCCACACCAGTTATTACTAAATATCTAACATAATCTATAATATTGAAAGTAAATATCATTAATATAGCAATATATCCGAATAAAGAGAATTTTTAAAAACTCACTAAATATAACCCTAAATATTGTAACTTAATACATATCCATCATACCAAAAATTAAACATATCAAGAGATGACACCTATCTAATCGAAGCTATTCATACTAGTTATAACAAAATTAGATGAACTACATAGTTCGTAAGTAGTATAATTCAAAAAGACCATCCATAATCAATACTTTAAATCATAATGGTCTTCATCCATAATCATATAGATTCAAAGTTCAAGATTATAATGTTAAAATTAATCTATATTAATAAAGAAAATCAAATAATTTTCTTCATATATTTTGTCCAAAATACATCTTTCTAGGCCTCTTGTTCCAGAAGAATATTCTGAATCACGATGTCTCAGATATTTTTTGAATAAAGTTTATTGCCTACTGGAGGTTAGTAAAGAATTTCCTCGCTCCATCCAACAGAGTAATTCTCAGCTTTGCTGGATATAATAATGAATATTGAAGACCTTTATTCTTTAATAACCTCCTTATTAAGTCAAAGTCTTTCCTTTTTCTTAACAAGGCCACACTAATATCTGGAAAGAAGAATATCATTCCCCCTTCAAACTCTAGTAGGCTATTTCTCTCTCTGGCCTCTATTGCTGCAGCTCGTAATACTTTTTGGTTATCTTGATACTTCAAAAAGCGTCTAAGTATAGAGCGCGGCCTTTGCTCTGGAGGTGGTCGGGGAATTAAAGTTCTGTGGGCTCTTTCTATAATTAACTCTTTGTCAAACAACAGGAATTCTGCAGATGCTGGAAATTCAAGCAACACACATCAAAGTTGCTGGTGAATGCAGCAGGCCAGGCAGCATCTGTAGGAAGAGGTGCAGTCGACGTTTCAGGCCGAGACCCTTCGTCAGGACTAACTGAAGGAAGAGTGAGTAAGGGATTTGAAAGTTGGAGGGGGAGGGGGAGATCCAAAATGATAGGAGAAGACAGGAGGGGGAGGGATGGAGCCAAGAGCTGGACAGGTGATCGGCAAAAGGGGGTACGAGAGGATCATGGGACAGGAGGTCCGGGGAGAAAGACAGCGGGGGGAGGACCCAGAGGATGGCAAGAGGTATATTCAGAGGGACAGAGGGAGAAAAAGGAGAGTGAGAGAAAGAATGTGTGCATAAAAATAAGTAACAGATGGGGTACGAGGGGGAGGTAGGTCCTTAGCGGAAGTTAGAGAAGTCGATGTTCATGCCATCAGGTTGGAGGCTACCCAGACGGAATATAAGGTGTTGTTCCTACAACCTGAGTGTGGCTTCATCTTTACAGTAGAGGAGGCCGTGGATAGACATGTCAGAATGGGAATGGGATGTGGAATTAAAATGTGTGGCCACTGGGAGATCCTGCTTTCTCTGGCAGACAGAGCGTAGATGTTCAGCAAAGCGGTCTCCCAGTCTGCATCGGGTCTCGCCAATATATAAAAGGCCACATCAGGAGCACCGGACGCAGTATATCACCCCAGTCAACTCACAGGTGAAGTGTTGCCTCACCTGGAAGGACTGTTTGGGAATTAAAATGTGTGGCCACTGGGAGATCCTGCTTTCTCTGGCGGACAGAGCGTAGAGGCTTTTCATTCTAGGATGAGGGAGATGTCCTCCTTTTTTAAAGAAAGGGGCTTCCCTTCCTCCACTATCAACTCTGCTCTTCAACGCATCTCCCCCATTTCACGTACATCTGCTCTCACTCCATCCTCCCGTCACCCCACTAGGAATAGGGTTCCCCTGATCCTCACCGACCAACCCACCAGCCTCCAGGTCCAACATATTATTCTCCGTAACTTCCGCCACCTCCAACGGGATCCCACCACTAAGCACATCTTTCGCTCCCCCCCTCTCTCTGCATTCCACAGGGATCGCTCCCTACGCAACTCCCTTGTCCATTCGTCCCCCCCATCCCTCCCCACTGATCTCCCTCCTGGCACTTATCCGTGTAAGCGGAACAAGTGCTACACATGCCCTTACACTTCCTCCCTTACCACCATTCAGGGCCCCAAACAGTCCTTCCAGGTGAGGCAACACTTCACCTGTGAGTCGACTGGGGTGATATACCGCGTCCGGTGCTCCCGATGTGACCTTTTATATATTGGCGAGACCCGACGCAGACTGGGAGACCGCTTTGCTGAACATCTACGCTCTGTCTGCCAGAGAAAGCAGGATCTCCCAGTAGCCACACATTTTAATTCCACATCCCATTCCCATTCTGACATGTCTATCCACGGCCTCCTCTACTGTAAAGATGAAGCCACACTCAGGTTGGAGGAACAACACCTCATATTCCGTCTGGGTAGCCTCAAACCTGATGGCATGAACATCGACTTCTCTAACTTCCGCTAAGGCCCTACCTCCCCCTCGTACCCCATCTGTTATTTATTTTTATACACACATTCTTTCTCTCACTCTCCTTTTTCTCCCTCTGTCCCTCTGAATATACCTCTTGCCCATCCTCTGGGTCCCCCCCCCTTGTCTTTCTTCCTGGATCTCCTGTTCCATGATCCTCTCGTATCCCCTTTTGCCTATCACCTGTCCAGCTCTTGGCTCCATCCCTCCCCCTCCTGTCTTCTCCTATCATTTTGGATCTCCCCCTCCCCCTCCAACTTTCAAATCTCTTACTAACTCTTCCTTCAGTTAGTCCTGACGAAGGGTCTCGGCCTGAAACGTCGACTGCACCTCTTCCTACAGATGCTGCCTGGCCTGCTGCGTTCACCAGCAACTTTGATGTGTGTAACTCTTTGTCAAAATGCTTTTTTCCCAGAACATTGGGGATCCATTCTTGAAAGAAAGTTACTGCATCTCATCCTTCCAATCGCTCTTTTAAACCCACTATTTTGATATTATTTCTTCTGCTATAGTTTTCAAGGGAGTCCAGTTTATCCATTATTCTTACTTTCTCAGTCCTCCAGGAATCTTTTTCTTTTTCCAGGCTTTGTGAACTATTCACAACATCCTTCATATTATTTTCTAAGTCCTGGGTTCGCAAATGTAAAGATTCCAAAGTCTGCTTCATTTCCTTGGATTCGCACATGATAAGGTCTAAATGACTCTCAGATTTGTCCATCCTATCGGTTAAAGTCCAGACTGCATCGGCCAACTCATGAACCGCAGCTGCGAGGTCACTACCCGAACCGTCACCGCGCTGCGTGCGCCGCCGTCCTCGAACCCTCATCAGGCTCAGAGGAACTATCTGACGAGCAGGCCTCATCTCCATTTCTCTCGCGTCTCTCAACTCCAGACGGTCCTGGGAGTGCAAGGCCAGCAGTGACAGCACCAGAAGGATTTCCACAATTTCTCCTTTTAACCATTGCTTTTATTAAGGTTATATGAGAGCCTTATAAACAGGTTGTAAGGAAATTTCTGTAGGAGTTATTCAGCGAAGCGCCCGATCAATGGCACGACATCACGTGACCCCCCCATGGAGGGTCAAGCACCCCACCAGGACGGACCGAAGAATGTCAACCTTTGCAAAAGGACCATTAGTTATGAGTAAAAGATACATTTTTGGCAAGGTCATCAAGAACATGTGTGGCCTGAAAATACATCAGACCAAGATTAAATGCCTGGAGCAGGAGAGAGCAATGCATGCCCAGGACATACGCCTGGTGAGAAGCAGGAGGAGCTCAGCCCAGAGTCACCTACAGTGCCTGCAAACTCCATGCTCCAGAAACTCCCACTCCAGGCAGAGTCGCAGAACACCTACGGGTTAAGTGGCCTCCAGCAAGACATCAGAGGGAGTAGCTGCAGTCTGAGGAGGATGTAATCCATATCATTGAGGGAAAAGTAGAGGGAGATGTTAATAGACAACTCCAGACCATATCAACTATCAATGTCAGCTTTGCTATTGAGAAATTCAGCCTAGTGGAGGAAAGTCAGCAAAATCCCCTACAAGATGAACCATAGGGTGGGCAAAATACACCAGCTGCGTCAAGAACTCTGATCCCTGGTTAAACAGTACAGAGGAGCAACTGAAGAAAAGAAACCATCACTTGCTGAGCTCTGTAACATATTCAGAAGTAAGTTTATAACACTGCACTAGGCAGAATGACACAGAAGACGGGAGGGAGAAAGAGCCAGGAAATGAACTGCCTTTATTGTAAAACCCAACGGATTCAACAAGCAGCTGCTAGGACGGACGTATAGTGGGAACCTCACATGCTCCAAACAAGAGATGGATCTACATCTTCAGAACCCAGGTCTCCAGTGATAAAGAAAGCCAGACTCATGGACAAGTTCGGTTTCTCTTCGGATGGTATTGCTATCCCATTCGTCTCTGAGAAAACAGTCTAGAGCCTGGGATGGGTCTTTGACTGCAACCTAAGAGGTGTGGCTGCCATCCAGGAGACAACCAAGGTGTTTGAAGTCTGGCTCACCAGTGTGGACAAGTGAGGCCACCTGGAAAGTTCAAGGCCTGGATCTACCAGTATGGCATCTTCTCCCTAATTCTTTGGCCCATGTTGGTATAGGAAGTACTCATAACAACAGCTGAGGCTCTTGAAAGAAAGATCAATGGCTACCTTCGAAGATGGTTGGGTCTCCCAGGTAGCCCGAGGAGCATTGCTCTGTATGAGAGGAGGAATAAACTGCAGCTTCCTTTCAATGGCCTGAATGAGGAGTTCATGGTTTCCTGTACAAGAGGATTGCTGCTATACAGAGATTCCAGAGACCCCCACAGTCTCATCAATAGGCATTGACGTCTGGACAAGCAGGAAATTGAAAGCCAAGGACACAGTGGAGATGGCTGAGTCACGTCTGAGGCACAGGGACCTGGTAGGGACAGTGGTGTCTGGCCAGGCATGGCTAGGCAGCTTCCCTTCAACCCCCTTTGACAGCGTCAAATATAAAGTGGTTCAGGGAGAGGTCTCAGCAGCTGTCGAGGAAATGTGTATCACTGGAATGGTAGGAGTAGGATAGCAGAGAGCTTGGATAAAGTGGGAGGGGGCACTGAAGTGGAAGATGTCCTGGTCCAACATCTGACAAGTGGAACCCAAGTGCATCAAGTTCATGATCCAAGCTGTGTATGATGCTCAGCAAGCCTTTTTACTTGGGGCAAAAGTGAGACACCATCATGTCCTCTCTGCCCTGGTAGAGGGACCCTGGCACATATCCTCAGCAGCTGCCCAAAAGACATGGGAGAAGGACTCCACCACTGGCACCATGACCTAGTGCTGAAAGCACCTCAGCCAACCTAGAAAGCCCATAGCCTCAGCCCAGATCACCAGCATGCTTGCTTGCCATGGCATATGACTGATGGGCTGTAGAGGTTTTGCTGGCTTCTTGCTGTACAGAACTTACTCTGTCCTTGACATTATAGGGGCTGCAAAGAAAAAAAGCCATCAGGACCACCACAGAAGCTGCTGAGTGAGCCATCAGATGTTTGTGGATCAAGAGGTGTGATCTGTGGACCAAAACAGGCATGATCAACCCTGGCTGGGTCTCCTGGGCAACAGTGCCTGATGTTGAAAGGCCTGAAACACCTGATGATCCCAGGTTACATCACTGATGATGTGTCCCAGAACATCCCTGGATGTATCTTAACAACAGCGTTAGTTAAGTTACATGCGCTGAGCACTCATTGCTCAGTCTTGAAACTAGCCTTTCCATGGTAATGATCATTCCAAGGGACCTGTGATTATTCTCTGAATGAACTTTAGTTGGTGTTTTATTCTCACTCCTTCAGTTACTCAGCTCCTGGGTTCACTGGCCTGAGTTCATCAGTATGGATAACAAATAAAAATAATGTCAATTCAAAGTAGGATTATAAATAAATAAATAACTAACTCAGAGTCCTGAGCAGTTTAGAAATTTCAGCAGAATGCATGTATTTTTATCTGTCAGTGCAGCAGATGGTTTGTTTTCTGTTGGGTGACTCATCAGATTAATTTTAAATATAAATAATTTTTCTTTAAATCATTATGGAAAACTCATAAAATAATGTTACTTCAAAAAGTTATTTGCATAAATGAAGTTCAAAACCAACCAGGAATCTATTGAATAAAATCATTTATAAGCAAGAGGAATTACAGCTTTACAACATTTATTTTTAATGCATAAAATTTTAATGGCTTGCACTCTTGTTTAAATTAAGCATCTTCTGCAGATTCAGTAACAATTCATTAATTTATACTATAAGGTATTTGTTTTGAAATGCATTCTTCTTCCAAAGTACAATCTCCTGCTGTGTACCAACAATAATGGCTCTTAGTACATGAAGATTGAACAATTATATGAGGAATGTCAAGTCAGCCATATAACAGCACTCTCTAAACAGGGAGGAGCAAATTCAGAAACCAGAGGTGCAAAGGGTCTTGGGAGTCCTAGCTCAAATTTGCCTAAAGGGTAATTAACTTGCAGGTTGAGTCAGTGATAAGGAAGGCATATGCAATGTTAGCTTTCATTTTGAGACAACTGGAATATAAAAGCAGGTATGTAATGCTGAGACTTTATAAGGCGCTGGTCAGACCACATTTGGAGCATTATGAGCAGGTCCAGGCCCTATATTTGAGGAGGATATGTTGGCATTGGAAAGGGTCTAGAGGAGGTTTACGAGAATGATCAGCGGATGACAAAATTAACATATGAGGAGTATTTGATGGCTCTGTGCCTATACTTACTGGAGTTTTGAAGAATGAAGGGGGATCATATGGAAGCCTGCTGATTAGTGAAAGGCTTAGATAGAGTGAATGTGGAGATGATGTTTCCAATAGTGGGAGCCTAGAAGCAAAGGGCACAGTCTCAGAATAGAAGGACTTTCCTTTGTAACATGGGATGAGGAGGGATTTCGTTAGCCAAAGGGTGAAGAATTTGTGGAATTCATTGCTACAGACAGCTGTGGAAGCCAAGTATATTTAAAGTGGAGGTTGGTAGATTCTTGAATAGTCAGTGTGTGAAAGCTTATGGGAGAAAGCAGGAGAGAGGGTTTACGTGGGATAATGCATCGGCCATGATGGATTGGAATGCAGACCTGATAGGCCGAATGGCTTAATTCTGCTCCTATGGTTTATGGATTTATGGCCGGCATTTTATGGTGGAGAACTTTTTGGGGAAAGGGGGTGGAGGAGAAACTGTTCTTGATGTTGGAGGGTGGTGGAATTGTGGATGATCAAATATCCCACAATTGCAACTAGTACCAGAGGCAATTGCAATAACAATTGTGTTACTGGATTAGTAGTTTGGCGTCTGAACAAATAATCAAGGGATGAGATTTTGAATCGCGTGGTAGCCAAGGAATTTACGATCAGCGAATCGAGCAAACTGGATTAAGAAGAATTAAGAAACTAACAATCATAATGATGGTCATAAAGTGATCAGTGTATTCTAAAATCTGTTAGTTTTATTAATTTACTTTAGGAAGACATTAGCTGCCATCCTTACCCTGTCCAGCCAGTCTGTGACTGAACAAGTGGCAGTGTGGGCTTACACACTCAGCCTGGTGCCCACTGTGACATCAACCTGTAAATGAGAAAACAATCAGAAAAGCTAAACAGAGCACCTGGTTCTGAAGTGCACAAACCTCAGTGGACCTTGCATTTTGGAAACATATGTCCATATCAGGAGAGCTGTCCCTGGACAAGTGAAGTGACAGCCTCACATGTCACACTCTCAGAATTACACTGTTCTATCACACCCCCAACCTCCCCTACCACTCCAACTAGGTCTCACTGACAGATGGAACCAGCAGAGGTGAGAATATAAGGGTATAGGTTCTGGAGGAACACTCCCTGGTGATCTCAACATTGACATTATTATATCACCTGGTGTCTGGTTAAACCTGAGGCAAGGAAACTGTTAATGACCACCGTCTGCTGCCTTCCCTCAATGACTGAGCATGACTCACATTCCATCGAGCATCAGCTGGAAGAAACGCTAATACCCGCTTCTGTCTTCAGTGTCTCTCACCACAAAACAACCGAGCTGACAAAGCTTTAAAAGTTGAAACTACAGAAATGGTTCTTCTGGCAAGAATGGAGCACTCTTCTCCCTTCTCCCAAATGAACTGTCCTTGATGATCCCAGACAGGGTAGTCATCAAGTCCACTACTCACACTCGGAACACTCTCCAGGCAACATCATAAGTCAGAGTCCTAGAGCATGCAAATAGGGCCTTCAGCCCAACACATCTATAACAACCAAGAACCCCGTCTAAGTCAGTCACATTTGTTTAAGCAACACACACAAAATCCCGGGGCAACTCAGCAGGTCATGCAGCATCTATGGAAAAGAGTAAAAAGTTTTGGGCTTGAAATGTCGACTGTTTACTTTTTTTCCATAAATGCTGCCTGGCCTGCTGAGTTCCTCCAGCAATTTGAGTGTGATGCTGGATTTCCAGCACCTGCAGATCTTCTGGTGTTACATTTGTCCATATTATCCTCTGAAACCAGGGGTTCCCAACCATGTTTTATGCCATGCGCTAAGACGATTAATCAGGGGTCCACGGATCCCAAGTTAGAACCCCTGCATAAACCTTTAATTGTGTATTTAATATTTAATAGTAATCTTGAATACATATTGTTTGATTAAACATTCATGTTCATTTAAATAATTAATCTTGGGTTATATGTATAAATATGTGAATTGCATACATCACGCTACCACATGATATACACACACACACACACACACACACACACACACACACACACACACACACACACACACACACACACACACTCAGCTTAAAGTAAAGAATGGAGTTAGATTCACATTCCCGGCTCACTTGTGTTTCCTCCAATTATTTTAATGTTTTGAAGTCTTTCCCATCCATGTACCTGTCTAAGTGTCCTTAAAATGTTCTTAATGTATCTGTCTCAGCCACTTCCTCATGCACTGACCACCTACAGGTCCAATTTAAATCTTTTGTCCCACAACTTAAATCTATGCCCTTTAGTCCTTGATTCACTAAACCTTAGGAAAAAACTGCATACATTCACACCATCTCTTAGACTGACAGATGGATGAAAGAAAAAAGCATTGTGCTATGTGTGAGGGAAGGGTTAGATTGATCTTGGAGTAGGTTAAAAGGTCAGCACCACATCATGGGCCTAGGGGTCTGTACTGTTTTATGTTCTATGTTCAATCTGTTTATGCTCTTCATGATTTTATAAAACTCTATAACAGTGGTTCCCAAACATCTTTAGGTTGCCACTCCGACCACAAGACCCACATCCCACATCATTTAGAGTTATGATCACAATGAGAGAAAATAGGAACTACAAATTTAAAGCTGTAACAAATAATTGCAAAAATTATTCGACTCTTTTTAAAGCTACAAATAAAAGTATTTCCTTGTTTAATTACAAAAAAAACAATTTTCATCAACAATTTTAGAGTGTACATTAGTAGTCAAACTATTCACTACCTCATTGCTTTTTCACCTTTTAGTGAGATGGATGAGCTTGGGGCAGTGATATCAGCTTCTTAACATCAGGCTGAATGTCACGCAGATGCCTGTGTTCAGTAATTTGCAGCCTATTTTGCTGCTTTGAAAGAAGTTGGGTGACTGCACTGAAACCACGCTGCAAAAATATATGATGTTGGAAAGGCAATAAAATACATCCTGACCTCTTAGTGCGGGATAGTGTTCAAAGATTTCTTTCTGCAAGTAAGTCTTGATATGAATTTTTGAACCTTAACTTCACTCAGTCATTTTGTAGCAAGGTCAGTTTTTCCTCAATCCTTCCATTAATTCATCATTACACATGTTCAGGAATGAATTTATTACCCAACTTAGAGAGACTGAGAAATTGGAAAAGGTTGTGACAGCCTGCGTTACACTGTAATAGGGTTAACTTGGACAGAGATGTGGAGACAGCCGACTTGACTTTAATAAGATTTACATCACTTCCTTGATATTGAATATTAACTTCAATAAACTTTGCGAATAATTTGACAAATAAGTAATGTCATGTCTAATATCTTTGATTACTGAATTTGTGTCTCAAAGAATTTTATCACAATTTCAGAAAGTTTCCTTTTGAAAGCCATCCAACTTTTATGTGCAACAGCAAACATTCAAACCGTTCATTCTCAATGCAAAGCTCTCAAAATAGCCAAGAATTGAAAACATGGGACTTTTTAATGTTACTTATCATTGGAATAACAGTATTTACTGATTTGTGCAGGTGATCACTTAGGTTTTAAGAAAAGATGTCGTCTGTGAATAACATACTGAATAGTAAGTATATTAAGTATAACATTTTAAAGAAAATAATAACCCCATGGTGGCATCCTGTCATTGATGGTGCCCCATCTCTGCACAAGTAAGAAGTTGGTGAGCAGAATGTCCTTCCCTTTGACAAATTTGCTCAATAGTGCCAAATATTGACTCCGCCTTCGCATCTATTTCTAGTCCCTTGCAAATAACAACTCTTAAGTCATGCTTTCATCTTTTATGAAGTAAACATAGCAAAGGAGCAAAGATTCATGCCAGGCCAAGTTGACTCATCCATCTGCAGAACAAATTCTGTTGTCTTAAGTATGTTACACAATATGTCCTTCACATTCTGACATTTCATCTATTCTTCTTTGATCAGAGATGTCACAAAAAAAGTGGAATCTCTTTAATTATTTGCCCTAGTGACTTATGCAACACCATACTCAGAACTTCGCTCACTGTTGGCAGAAACAGCTTTCCTCCAATTGTATGAGGATTTCCAGATTTAGCAATGAGCAATGAACTGTTGTGTAAAGCATACAAACCATCACCGTTTTGTTGTGAAGTGCTGGCAAACAAGTTTTTAAGTGATTTCCATTTCTGAAAATTTTCACAAAGTGACTGAAAATAAGCCAAGTTCCTCTTTGCTTTATCAGAATGTATTTTCTTCAAGAATTCAAGGAGCCTGGACAGTTTTATTGGCTCATTTGAAATATCGTTTTCATACACCAAACACACTGGTTGCTGTTGGTTGCTTCGTGCTGCTACAAATCCATACTCCACACTATAAGGCCTACACTTCTTTTTCACTTGGTCTGCTTCCGTTATTTTCATTATGGATTAACAACCGGAGTCAATCATCTATTCTTTAAGTCCAGTGAAGTCCAATTACAATCAATAAAGAAGAAAGTTATGATGTCATTATAGCTCAAGCAAAACCTGATCTCTCTGCCTGAAGGTACATAATATAGGGCAATGATTTCTCAGTTGGGCTATGCACTAGAGAAATTAGGTCAAGGCCATTTGAAAGCGCAGATTCTGAGCTTTACCCCATTGATCACCAGACCTTAATTCACAGGAATTGTGTCATTGCAAGACCAGAGCATGTATGTGAATTATCTGTACTGAACCACAATAATGTGTGGGATGAACCCAGAAATAACACTATTTCTTCAGTCTATATTTCTCATGATGTGCAAAATACAGTGTCACATTGCTTTTCAACAATTATAATGCACTTTGAGCAAAGTCTAAGAGAACAGTGGGTTAGCAAGAGATAATATCATTATATGATCATTGTAATCAATTATGAAGCACTGACAAATAAATGCTGGTAATAAGTAATTCATTTCTTAAACTAAACCTGTAAATCCCTCAGCTGCTCCCTTGCTACTAAGCATAACCCCACACCCCCTTTATTTTTATTGTCCATTTAGAAACTCTCACCACCCCCAGTGGGGCAATATCACCCACTTTGGGAATCACTACTCATTCTCCTCTGCTCTAATGAATTAAATCTAAATCTACTCAGCCTCTCTCCATAACAGATCCGCTTGAATCCCAGTAATATATGCATAAATTCCTTTCCAGCTTAAGGACATCTTTCCAACAGCATGATGACTGAACACTATTAACATGGTTGAGTGATGGAACCATGGGGCTTATGGGATGCCTCTAATCAAGCATAACACCGACAATATGTACATCTCTGACATGCTATGGATGTTCAGTAGCAACAGAATTCTTAGCTTTTTCACTCTTCTTCTATCAACACTGGTGCAATAAAGAATTTAAGGCATCAGAAACTGTAAGTGGAGTTCAGTCTGGATAAGTGTGAAGTGATACACCTTGGAAGGTCAAATCTGAAGGTGGAAACAAAGTTAAAAGCAGGTTTCTTAGCAGCCTAGAGAAACAGAGAGATCTTGGTGTCTTAGTCTGTAGGTCCCTCAAAGTTGCAAGTTGATATGGTGATTAAGAAGGTAAATGGTGTGCTGGCCTTCATTTGGTCAAAAATCTTGGTGGCCTCATTTCAGAAAGGATGTGGAAGCTTTGGGGATGGTGCAGAAGAAATGTTTCTTAACAGGATGCTTCCTGGACTAGAAAACATGTTTTATGGGGAAAGATTTAGTGAATTGGCACTTTTGTCTTTGGAGTGATGGATGATAAGAGGCAACTTGAGAGAGGTGTATAAGAAGATAAGAGGCAAGGATAGCATGGAGAGCCAGGACCTTTTTACCCAGGGTGGCAATGACTAACAACAGAGAACATCCATTTAAGGTAAGTGAAGGGAAGTTTAGAGGTGATTTCAGAAGTAATTTATTTTCTACACAGAATGGTGGGTGATTGGAATTCACTGCCAGGGAGGTGAATAGAGAATGATACATTTAAAAGACACGTGCATGCATGAAGAAAAATGGAAGGTGTGGACTCTGTAGAGGGAAGGGTTATATTTATTGAGAAGTGGGGTTTCTATAGGTTGGAACAACATTGTGGGGTGAAGGGTCCTTACTACTTTGTCAGATGTTCCATGTAATGCCAATGAGAATACGTGAAAAACTGAATGTAATAATGTTCAGCCCAAATATATCATTGCTAATAACGTAAGTCACCTCAGCCCCAGTCTGGGAGGTGTCTGCAGCTGCTTAGACAATGATCTGCCCTTCAGCACGTTAAGATGCTTCCAAACTATCACACACTTTTCAATCCCATTCATCTCTTCCCATGTAAGTGAACCCTTCTGGACCTACATATTGCACAGAATTAATCTTAACACACCAAGAGATTCGTGGTCTTTCTGATAGCAATCTGTTTGCTTTCCCAAACACTATTATGTTATGATCACACATTAAAAACATTTGCTGCTTCCTCATCTCGTCTTATATATTTAAACTTTCTATCAGCAAGCTTACTTACAATTCACAAACTGTCTAAAAGATTTATATTTTTAATTCTACCAGTAAGGTTTTTAGTGCCAACTTGGCTGCCATTACACTAACTCTTGTTAAAGGAATTTCACTTTTAATCATTAAGGCTACACCTCCCTCAGTGTCTAACCTCAATATGATCTTGATTTAAAGCTCTGTTCACTTGCAGTGATCCTGTAGGTGTTCCCTGTGTGGTACATTCAAGAATAACCTGGCACTGGCCAGAATCCAATTCTAAAACAGAAAGCTCAGAAAGTGTAACAATGGAACTTGCTTGTGAACTGATATTCAGTTTTAGAAGTCTGGAAAATTGCAAATGTCACTTCAGAAAGGAGAGAGGCAGAAGAAGGGAAATTATATGCCAGTAAGTGTGAACACAGTGGTTGGGAAGATGTTGGAGTCAATTTTTAAGGATGATCCTCAGGATACTTGGAGGCACTTGATAAAATAGACTGTAGTCAGCATGATTTCCTCAAGGGAATATCTTGCCTGAAAAATCTGTTAGAATTCTTTGAAGAAATAACAAACAGGATGGACAAAAGAGAAATGATGGATGCTGTATACTTGGATTTTCAGAAGGTCTTTGACAAGGTGTTACACAAGAGGCTGCTTAACAAGTTAAGAGCCCGTGGTATTACAGGAAATATTCTAGCATGGATAAACAAGTAGCTGATTGGCAGTAGGCAGAATGTGGGAATAAAGGGAGATTTTTTCTGTTTGGCGGCCGATAACTAGTGGTGTTCCACAAGGCTCTGTGCTGGGACCGCTTCTTTTTATGTTATATGTCAATGACTTGGATGATGGAATTGATGGCTTTGTTGAAAAGTTTGCAAATGATATAAAGATAGGTGGAGGGACAAGTTGCTTTGAGGAAGTAGAGCAGCTACAGAAGGACTTAGATTAGGAGAATGGGTGAAGAAACGGCAGATGGAATACAGTATTGGGAAGTGTACGGTAATGCACTTTGGTAGAAGAAATAAAAAGGTAGACTATGGAGAATACTTTCAAAGAGGCACAAAGAAACTTGGGAGTCCTTGTGCAAGATTCCCAAAAGGTTAATTTGCAGGTTGAGGCTGTGGTGAGGAAAGCAAATGCAATGTTAGCATTCATTTCAAGAGAACTAAACTATAAGAGCAAGGATGTAATGTTGAGGCTTAATAAAGCACTGGTGAGGCCTCACTTGGAGTATTGTGAGCAGTCTTGGGCCCTTTATCATAAAAAGGATGTGCTGACACTGGAGTGGATTCATAGGAAGTTCACAAAAATGATTCCAGGATTGAACGGCTTGTCAAGAGTGTTTGATTGCTCTGGGCCTGTACTCACTGGAATTCAGAAGAATGAGGGGTGACCTAATTGAAACCCATTGAATGTTGAAAGGCTTCAATAGAATGGATGCGGAGAGGATGTTTCCTGTGTAGGAGAGCCTAGGACCAAAGGTTACCACCACAGAATAGAGGGACATCCTTTTACAACAGAGATGAGGTAGAATTTCTTTAGTCAGAGGGTGGTGAATATGAGAAGGCCAAGTCTTTACATTTAACCTAAGGCAGAGATAAATAGATTCTTGATTGGTCTAGGCATGAAGGGATAGAGGGAGAAGACTGGAGATTGGAACTGACATGAAAATTAGATCAGGCATGATGAAATGGTGGAGCACACTCGACAGGCCAAATGGCCTGATTTTGCTCCTATATCTTATGGTCCTACGGTCATATCATTTACTTCTAAACACAAGAATACAACTTGTATGGAGATATTTCAGTGAGACAACATGAATTGAAAATTATTAAGCTCTTTATTCTATATATAAAATTTCAATATTCAATGACTATTTTACTATTCAATATTAATAAAGAGAATATCAATGTAAACTTATCTTAGACTGATCTATGTTTGCTTTTGGCAATTTAGCATTGAAATGTACTGTGTCTACCACTGACTTGGTTAACCAAAATCCTTCAATTTCCTTTCAATTATTCTTCTCTGAGTAGTTTTTCTTCCTTGCTCTTTTACCTTTTACTTTCTACTTACATACACAGGAAGGGACTATGAAGCAGCTTTCCAGAATTATCTCTTGACTTGAAGTCAGGCAACAAGTCTGTTACTTCAATGAGTTACAGTACCCCACTGTAATTTGTTCCTCTAACTCTGAGTGGAATTTTATTGAACTACGTTGGTAACTAATCCCTCTCAAGATGAATGAATGTTATCATGTCACCAACATCAGGTGTCATATGATGAAAGCTGTTATGAGTAGAGCTACTAGGATTTGATGTTTCAATCCCTATGGTAGGTTGGCACTCTCGATGTTGGCAGTGGGTTTGGAGTGGTGACAAGGAGGAAGGGTAGGTACGTCATCAGGGGCATCAGGTGGGCACCCTCTTTCTTTGACGGTTCATTGATAAGCCCTCGACGTCTCCAGAGGGCTCAACGGTGCTACCTGGCGTCCCAGATACACCCCCCTCAGTTCCATACCCTCCTGTCTTCATCTTGCAGCCCAGTTATTGTCTTTCCTTTTAATCCAAATCCAATTGCTGCTTTCTTCTGCTGCATTTGACAAGGACTTGATTGCTTGTTGGAGGGAGTGACCGCTCACCCCCATTTTCTTCAATAAACTGGTCGTAGATGTAGCAACGAATCCCCTGCATCCCACTTCTACAGGGAAAATCTTGGTCTTCCAGCCATTCTGGGCAGCTTCAGTTGCCAGTTCAGAGTACTTGGTCTTTTTCCTCTCATAAGCTTCTTCGACACCATCTTCCCATGGTACTGTCAATTCCACAACATATGCCAGCTTGGCTGTTGTGGACCACAGGACCATGTCTGGCCGGAGTGTTGTAGCTGCAATGTCTGAGGGAAACACAAACCTCTTTTCCAAGTCCACGTCCATTTTCCAATCCCAGGCAACCTGCAGAATGATTACCTCTTTTGATGTTATATGGTGCTCTGGAGGTTGGCTTGCTGGTACAAATCGTGTAATGTGGACATTTCCTGCCGATGTTTGTGGGAGAGCATTTGTGGTGATTCGCCTCTGTTCCAAGATTGATGCCAGCTGTCTTAGAATTTGGTTATGCCACCAAGTGTACTGCCCCTGGGTGAGGCTCGTGATGCATCCTATTAAAATGTGCCTTAGTGATCCAGGTGCTTGACAAAGAGAGCAAGCGGGGTCTTTTCCCCACCACTGGTTCAGGTTCTGGGGTTTGGGTAGGAGGTCATAAGTGGCTCTGATGACAAAACTTAGCCGAGATCCCTCCATCTCCAAGATGTCATGCCAGCTAAGTTTCCTCTAGATAATAATTCCTATGTTGTCCTTATAATGACATCTGGCTCAATCTTTCTATTAGCCTCAAAGCAAACTGGAATTTTACACTTTCAGTGATTGGTGACATATCACTGACTCTCAAATCTGCTGCATAGAAAAAGGGTCAGATAAAAATGGAGGAATTTCAACATGCATATTACAGCTCAACATAAGGCATTCTTACTCAAGCAAACAAGAAAGATGTCAATGTTGAATGGTTTTATACTTGTAAACCAAATCAGAGAAGGAATCAATCAAAACAGAAAAAAGCACAAGTATTATATTGAGAAGGAAATGTTTAGTAGCATTTGAAGAGGGTTATAAAAAGATTGCGAGATCCCTAGTCATACCACATGGGAAAAATATCCTTCATTTTAGCCTTTCCATGCAATTAAGATGACCACCTATGCATGGGTCATTTGCCAGTAATTGGCCCAAATCCCTCTAACTCTTTCCTATCCATAAACTGTCTAAATATCTTTTAAGCATTGTAATTGTACTTGCTTCTACCTCTGGTAACTTGGTCCATATACTAAGCACCATTTGTATGAAAAACATACCCCTCAGATTTCCCATAATTTTTTTCCCTCTCACATTAAACATCTGCTTCCATATTCCATCTCCCTAGGAGAAAGACAAAATATATACATGCCTTTTCTATGCCCCTAATTTTCACACTCTCTAACACCTACTAAAGATATTTAAAAATAAACAGTGAAGATTGATTGTTGAAATAAATTCAGCTGATGGAAAGCAACTGCATGGGCTGGAACAACACAAAAAAGCTAAAGGATCTCAGCAGGTCAGGCAGCCTACACAGAAGGAAATGATCAGATAATGTTTTGGGTTGAGAGCTTCCTTCAGAGTTGGATAAAAGAAAGGAGATAGCCAGTATAAAACGATGGCTGGAAATCCCTTTCTGTAATTTTGAAACAAAAATGTAATGACAATTGGTAAATCCTGAAGTGGGACAACATTTTTCCCAAACTTAATTTTCTTAGTAATCATCAGAATGTTCAACTACCTAACTTGAACTTTTTTGTTTGTCCAGCACCTTTTTACCCAATAAAATGGTAAATCAATCAAATACAGCAAAACACTCACTAGTGTTTTGTGTGATTTCCAATCTGAGAAAAAACACATACTTTGTTTATTCACATAATAAGCTTATACTAGCTTTGCTTCTCTTGACTGCTTGCAACTGCAAAAGGCAACATTCAGATCCAGACTGTGATCACTGATCTTCCTGGACCTCAAATATAACCCAGTGCATGTGTTTGACTGCATTATCTATGGAGGTAAAGGATCATTGTTTCTCTGGGCTGAAGGACATTCCAGACTGCTGCAGCTAACCTCTTTCAACATCTCGTATTATACAGTTCACTTTGGCATATAAAGAATAGAAATTGGCAAAGAGAAAGGGTCAACAATATTATCAAGCAACAAAGCAGAATATTAGTTGGACAACTTGAGCTTTAACAGAGCACAGAAAGAGAGAGAAATGAAGTTAAGAAAAGAGATGAACTAAGTAAAAAGACATTGATGAAGCCACGACTTATGTGAGTATCAAGACCCTACAGGAGAAGTCACGGTAAACAAAACACTACAAGATTAAATGAACAGGGGTCATAACATTAAAGATTAAAAGTCATCAGTGCAACAACTATGAAAAAAAAGTGTTGGGTTGGGAACTGGACCATATGTAACATTTGGGCTAAAACCACTGTCGGGCATAATGTTTCAGAGTTAGGAATGAAGGCAGCTCAGAGACACGAATTAAAATAAAATAGGAAGAATACTGCATAACTAATCAAATGAAAGAGAAGAAAATTGTCAGCCTAGATAGCACACATTCTCACATCTCTAGACAACTTGGAGATGATGGTAGAAGAA